>NW_028301578.1:5197500-5280000 GCF_042242905.1 Orbicella faveolata | reverse complement strand
AGTTAGACCTACCGTCCAAACTTATCCGTCCTGAAAACGGAGCTTTTTGAAAACGATGGCATCATGATAATCATGAGATGCGTGCCGAAGTTTTCCTTTAAGAAAAAATCTAAAACGACCGTTCATAGTTTCGTATTTGAATTTATCCGGCTTGGCGTGGACGTCTGGAAAACATTTGATGTGTTTTCTGAGTGAAAACACTTTCACGTGACAGTCACGTGAAAGACAACCAAATTTGTCTTAGCTTGATGGATTACTAAATTTCCTTATCTATGGCACTTCGCCTTTGGTGTGCAGAAACTCCGCTATTATTCTTGATGAGAAACAAGCCACATGAGTTTGGCGGCTAGGTTATTTTGCCATACTCTCAATCTCCAATTCAAATATCAGAAACAAGACAAAACCCAAAAAAATTTGCAATAGTACAGTTACAGTTCAACACAGTTCTGAAAACTCTTATCATCCTTTAACAGCTCGATCTGTGGAGTATCTGTCGTTGGGATGCTTTAAGGATAATTCTGAAGCAAGTGCTCTTCTTTCCCTGGAAACCGCAAATGCTACATTCCTGGATGGTCCTTACCAGTCAAGAGAAAATGCAGTTATGAAATGTGCTTTAGAAGCTGCGAAGAATGACTTCAAAGTATTTGCTATTCAAAATGGCGGAGAATGTTTCTCTGGATACGATGCTCCTGGTAGTTACAGTACATATGGTAGCACGGACTGTCCTAATAATGATGATGATGATGATAATGATGATGATGATCATGATTATGATGATGATTATGATGATGGAAGTGATAGCATGGACTGCCCTGATGATGATGATGACGATGACGATGACGACGACGACGATGATGATGACGACGACGACGATGATGATGACGACGACGACGACGACGATGATGATGATGACGATGATGATGATGATGACGATGATGATGATGACGACGACGACGATGATGATGATGATGATGATGATAATGGAAATGGTTATCAAGTGAACGAAGTTTTTCTTATTGGAGGTAATTTGATTTTCCTACATGAAATAAAATTGACATTTTTTTCATATGCTGGCTTCAGTACTTAAGAAAAAACTTGTGCCATATGTCTCAAATTTAAATATAATTGCGCCACTGATGTTTTTCTAAATTTTGTAATGGTTACCTTTTCGTTTTACCAATACAAGCCAAGTGTGGAAACGTGTTACGGAACAGCCTGATTCATTTCTCAAACTCCACAATCAGAGGCTCATCGTACAAAGAATCCTGGGGAATTCCAAAGATAGATGGAGAGTATTCTTGGTGTCCAAGCGACAGTGACATCCGTCCATATTTGGAAATTGATCTTGGTAAGTTTTTCATCGATAATATGACTGCATGTCAGTTAAGGAAGGAGAAAGAAAAATCTGAGCCAAGGCCTGGATTGGAGTCCCGGCTGGGAGAGGGGGGAGTGGTGGGAGGGGGGAAGCAGGGCTACTCTTGAAAGCTTTATACCGGAGGCTCCGCCCCGAGGTTCAAACCCTTACCCTTTTGTATACAATTTTGACAGAAAAGCTACCTTTCTTATTGAAAGAGGTACCTCTCTCGCATACCTGCAGCACTGAATACCTTTTGTAAACCCTTGGAATGAAGTTAGGAACAATATTATGGGAGAACACTAAGCATTATCAGAAGAGATGTTAACCAAAAACCAAGTATTATTTGTTCCGTTCATAAACCCCAACTTGTGAAATCCCTACCCTTCTATACATCTGAAGCCTAAGCTGAAAGTACCCCTTTTGGGCGGAGCTTCCCCATATAGTCCATTATAGGGAATATCTCCCTACCCATCCCCCGATTGAAGCTCGTTTTACCCCTCATATCGTATGTCGGTTATGGTCAGGTTCAGCCTACACGTGAGATTCGGATCTTTATATACTTTGAAAAAGTAAATATTTCCACTTTCTCTTGACAGAGAATGAGGCGTATCTAACCAAACTTTCTGTGCAAGGAAAGAAGGGTGCAGCATATTCAGCAGATAATATTTGTGTTAATTACACTCTCGAGGGGCAAGTTACTCCTGGAAGTTCATCTTGTACGGTAAGAATATTTATTTCCATGTAAGTCTTTTATACTTTTAAATGGATTGGAAATATCACATTGGAAGATCTTTAAACTGCATACCTGTTAAATTCAAAGGAGTGATTTGTGGCATGGAACAGAAGCATCAACATTTAATTTTTGAGTAAATAGGCAAAATAAACAGAATGAATGAATGAAAAAGCTCGATAATCAAAAATATACATATCGAACATTTATTACTGGTCACGAAATATAAGCCGTTTTGTCTTGGTCGCCCAAAGGGAAGTCATGGTCCCAGGCGTTCCTAGAGTAGGGTGGAGAACCTGGAGATGAGATTGCAACAACTTGCTTTATCGTGTGCTCGAAGCCCGAGTAAACGCTCTTAGAGCGTCTAGTTTCAGGTAAAATATTTCTCTAATTCTCGAGAGAAAAATTAAGTGATTCGGATCGGATTCACAAACTGTCACATACCGGTCTCCGATTGACACGGTCACGTGACTGGATCCAACTCGACCAACTGACTCGTCGGGCAAACTGGTCAGCAGTTGTTGCAAGCATGGCGGACAGGAAGGACAGGACGGACAGTGATTTCTTAAAGGCCCTGTCGTTGGCTGTTTTATTTGATGGATTTCTAGCTCTCTATGCTAAATTTCATTACACCCGGCCATTTGAGTGGTTTTGTGGCCTCTCTTGCACAGATAGGTTGAATTTCAAGGCAGTATTATGAGCAAATTCGTTGTTTTTCGCGCGCCAGCGTTTGTTCCTCTGACCTCGAGAGCAACCAAGAAAAGAGTTGGGAGACGGTATCGTTTTGAAGTTTGTTACAGTCGGAAAATGGAGCCTGCCACTGCTTTGCAGGATCGTAGAGCTTGTGAGTACGAATGTGGTCCCAGTGTGCCCGGCAAAGAGGGTAAGGGGCTTGTCAGTTTACATGTACTTGAAAAGTTCCAAGTATATGTAGTATTGGAAACTTCTGGGATAGCCGAACATTCGTCTAAAACCGCGAAGTGTCAAAAAAATATCAACAAATCATGCCAAATAGCATCTGAAAGTAATTCTAAAGTTATACCATTGTGAATAGTCTAAGCCTAAACAGCTTGACATGCAATGTAACGTTTTGTACAAAAATAGCAATCATCACAACTTGACTAAAACCAAAAAAAGAACAAACAAACAAACAAGCAGGCAAGCAAGCAAACAAACAATGAAAAAAAAAAGCAAACAACAAACAGCTACAACTTATTTTCTTAATGACCACCGGCAGTTTTGCCTAATAATTGTTACTAATATTTGTTTTTAAACTTCAGCTATTTGAGCAGCATTTATCTTGCAAAAAAGGAAATTACATTCATCAGCATACGTTGTCGCCACCTTTACTTGTTCAATCTGTTCGTTTGACTTCCTCATCCAATAATAATGATGGTAAATGCATACGGACAGATCTTGAGGGTTGTGTGACCACCGTGACAGAAGGAGAAGAAATAACTGAAGGTTGGAATGGAACAATATGTTCTGTCTAGAATAATTCTATGAAATAATAATGCATAGGTGTTAACGATGAACAAATTCCCCATCACTGCATCAGAGACAGGGTTGTCAATAAGGGCTGTATAACCTGTAACAGCTGCTACAGCTGAGTATGTTTGATGGGCCCCTGGTGCTATGGGTGAACCAATATGCCTTTTGTTGATACAGTTCACCCATAATGATAAAGTAACACAGGTGAATCAAAACTTAATGATAGTGCTAGCCCTGACTATAGAGAGTATTTACATGGAGCTGAGAAAAGTTGTTATCTATTTGGTAAGATGGTCAACTCCACACATACCCCTTCCCTCTCAGTCCTTCTAGCTTTTAGTGACCAAAGTCAAGTGTTACAAATGAATCTCAAATAAACTGTCTCAGCTTACTGATCCAAAAATTGTCTGGCTCAGCCTTGCACATGCATATTTTCTCTTTGGAAATAGGCTTACAAGGAAAGCATGCATAGCTCCAAGGAAAAACCGGATAGGCTCACCTGGAAGAACTTCTGTAACTATATGGTATAGCAGTATATGTATGTTAAACATAGTCATTGTCTTCCAGGATGCTATGCAACTCAAAGAAGCAAATGCTGTATTTTCCCATTTTGGTACCAAGGTCAAGAAAGTTATTCGTGTATCAAGGACAATAATAACCAGCCCTGGTGTGCAACAACTGATAATTATGACCGGGATCAACTCTGGGACAACTGTCAAGGTACAAGCTTATCAGCTTCATTCCTAGGCCTTCTCTTCTTCTTGATCTCCTTAAGCATGGAAAAAAAAAGAGGCCTGGGAATTAGATTGCAAGTTTAATTCAATTTTACTAAACCTCTTGACAATATGAACATCAGCACTAGTAGTTAAGAGCCATTATTAAGATCTCTTGATCTTAATAGACTGAGAATTCCTCCTAGGAATACAATAGTTAATGCCTACCTCAGGTCACTCATCATTTAGTCGCTGCCTCACCCTGGACTGCATGTTCTATTGCCTCATTCAGTTGCTCGGATTTCTGCCAACCTGAATTCCCTCCCTCCCTTGGTCCTGGCTTGTCTTATCATGGCCTTCTCTGTACCACACAATAAAGAGTTCCAGGCAAGAGTTTGCCTGTGTGACTACTGTCTTCAACCTTCAGGGACAGGGCAGGGGGTAACTGACCCATCCAAGCAAGCAAACAAACAAACAGTCTAATTTCAATAGAGTAGCAAGATGGTGTTCAGTTGGCAACATTTTAAAGAAACCAATTGGTTTTAGTGATTCACTGCAGCTCTCTTTTCCCACTGTAGGAATTTCAAGCCCTTGTGACACAAATCCATGTTTCAATGGTGGAGTTTGTGTTGAAAACCTAGAGGAGTGGACTTATCATTGTATTTGCAGTGAGCATCTAACAAATGAAAATTGCCAGGATGGTAAGTCAGTGTATGAATAAAATTAGCGCAACTCACACTTAGCCTAAAACGTGGTTGGAAGTTAAACAACTTTCCTGAACTTCATTTAGCCAATTGTTCTTTAGGCCATTTTCTCCATCCCTTGAAAATTAAGGAAGGTTGGAAATGGTCATACCACTTTGTTTTTGACAATGTAGGAAATTATTCTGTTTGGTTGGTGGATTTTGAAAAAAAAATAAAAAATAAAAAATAAATGAATAGATAAATTAATTGAATAATAAAACAAAAATTAGCAACAACAACATTGGGGGGGGGGGGGGGGGGGGACTGTGAAGTGTTATACAGGGAGGCTCCCCTGTGAGGTTCAACCCCTTACACTTTTGTATACCATTTAGACAGACTTTAATGAAGAAAAGCTACCCCTTTCACAGTCTTACTTAACAACACTGAACCCCTTTTCTGGACCCTTGGAATGAAGTTAATGAACAATTTTATGCAAAACATCAAGTATTACCAGATACAGCTACAAGGTGCACATGTTAGAAATATTTTTTTTGGAAGGCCCCTATAAATAGTTAAATGACAGATTTAATCCCTATCCTTTCATATACCTCAACTTTTGAAATCCCTACCTTTAAAACATACCTGAAAAAGGTACCCATTTCTGGCAGAGCCTTCCCGTAAGAGCAATTATAGGGAGTACCACCCCCCCCCCCTGCCCGCCCCACAATGACATTAGAACTATTAGAAAGAACTTTTAGAAAGTCTACCTCCAACCAGATTTTCATGCCAAATGTCAGGGTATATATCGCGCTTCTCTTGAAAAAGAGTACTACACGCTGCGCATGCGCAGGGAATGTTGCCACTTTTGACTGAATTTTTCTCTGCTTGGAACTCACCACGCCCTTCCATGTTGCATTGTTAGACAAGCAGTTAAGAGGGAATGTGACATGCCCATGTTGGTCTGTAAGTTCTCTCACTGTAGCAAGTAACAAGCCCGAAATAATGATGTTTTTGTCTTGTTATTTTTTGAACGTGTTGTTATTTCTTTGTCAGATTATGACGAATGTTTTAACAGTCCGTGTCAGAACGGTGGAACGTGCATCAACGCATTTGGTGGTTACATATGTGAATGTAACTATGGATACAGCGGACAAAACTGCCATCTAGGTAAGTGGAAACAACAGAAATAAGGTCTAAGGACAGCAAAGCAATAAAGCAAAGTAGATTCATTTGTGCGCGAATGGAAGACCTAATTGACTGTATAGAGTGAGGAATTTTCAACGAATTATACGTGAACGTTGCTTTTGTAGTTATAAAGTCGAACTCACATGTTTACACTATGAATGTCTGTAGTGCCACGAGAAAGGTAGATTACTGAAAGTCGCTCAAAATGTAGCCCGTCTTAGGCTCGTTCGGTTTGTGTTTGTGACCTAGAGAGGAAGGAGACGCGAGAACGACGGATCTTGCCTCAAACCCTTCGCCTTTTTGCAATATTTCACGTGACCACCCTTTTTTCATTAATTTTTTTTTCGGAGGGGGCTAGCCCCCTTGAAGCCAGTTTTTTGCGCGACTCTCCTCCCAAAACAAGCAAACAAACAAACAAAAAAACAGCCCTCCCCCCTTTCACCTCCATAAAAATGAACGGTCGCACCGTCCCATAGATGTTTGCGATTTCATTTCTCCGTTTTCTCTTTTGTTTTAGTTTGGATTAAGAATATATACGAAACACTCGAGACAGCGTTCTACCACATTTCCTATCACCTCGAAGTTCGTCTATAATACCACACCGCGCGTCGTATTTTCAACTCTCTTATTTGTGTTTAGAATTCTGGTAACCGACATTGTCTCGTGTTTGATATATTGCTTACATTTGGGAAAATTCGTCACACTCATATATACACCGCAATTTTGTTCCCTAGATTGTAGCTACAACGAGATTGAACTGGGATTTGTTGTAGACGGTTCTTCTAGCGTACAGGCCTACGGAGATAACAACTTCCAGATGATGAAAAACTTTACGAAGAACCTTATCCTCCTATTCGATGTATCAAGCGGGGCCACACGGGTTGGATTCATTGTGTACTCAACCAATTCAACAGTTGCGTTCAAACTGGACCAGTATTCAAGCTATAACGAAGTAGAAGAGGCACTTGATAGTGTTTCTTATCCAGGAGGTGGGACTTACACTGGAAAAGCACTACACGAAGCAGCGAATAACCTCTATGACGATACCGTAGTGAGAAGAAATGTTACTAAGGTATTGGTAGTTATGACAGATGGTGTATCAACTGACGCGGTGACCCATCCTGCAGCACTCTTAACTGACAATGGTGTGCTTGTTTACGTGGTAGCGATCGGTCAGAATATTGATCATACCCAGCTCACTGAGATGGCTCACGGCAAAACGGAACATGTCTTCACAGCGGAATTTTACTCCCTTGGAATTGTTATCAATGACGTCAGAGGGGCCATATGTAGAGGTACTGATTACATTTGATTGCAACATGCATATTAACGTACAACCTTTTACTGAATGCATATGCCTCACTACTGTCTGCTGGCGTCTTATTAGTTTATGTGAGAAGAGGAGTTACAATAAATATCTCCATGTTTCGAGTTCACTCGTCGCGTCCTGGCTAAACGAGGCATAGTGGAGAGATTTTTGTTCTCTGAGAACAGCGTCTGACTCTTTCATTTGTCAAGAACTTAGCTTTTTGTAAGAAAAATTATCTTTTTTATCAGAGTTTTGACATGCACACACGATGTGGCGTGAAAATTGTGCCTCTAACAAAATACAATAATCCAACGTCCCACTGCTGAAGCTACATGTATTTTATTCTAATTTATAGCGAGATATTTTACAATTTTTCTTTATTTTTTTCCCACGAAACGTTTTATTATTGAGTGCAGGGATGACACTAAACAGTGATTTTATTTTTTGGAATCTAAATATTTTTACTTGCTTCAGTCCTTCATGGATGTTTTTAAAAGTAATTTCGTGTTTTCTCTGGTTCTTTTCTATAGAGGTTGATAGCTGTTCTGATAACCCATGTCACTTCAATGGTGTCTGTGAAGATGGAGGGTCAAAGTGCACATGTGCAGTAGGATTTCAGGGTGATCGATGCACTGAAGGTTTGTACTGAAAATGAAAAACATTTCGATTAAGATTCGCAAATTGTTTAAAAGGAGGGAGAAGTGAAAATAGGTTGTCAGTGAAATGTGGGCCGGGTTGTTCGAAAGCCGGTTAACGCTAACCCAGGATTAAAAGTTAACCGAGGTAACAATTTTCTTCTACAGAAATGTTTTTCACTGCTTATGTTTTTTGTAGTTTGATATCACTGAAGCTCAAAACTGAAGGACAAACAATGCAAAAAATAAAAATAAAATAATAATAAAAAAAAACGTCACCGAAAATGTACAAAAATGAAATCAAAATTCTCGCTAACCCTGGGTTAGCTTAATCGGGCTTTGAACAACCCGGCCAAGGTTGTTAATGACTGAATAATGTGATTCCATGCCATATATGTAGGCTTAGGTATGTTTTTGATCTGACGTTTTGTTCTTCCCTGATAAAATGCAGATGTGAAGGAATGCACAGAATCGAGTGTCAGTTGTGAATCTGGAAAGAAATGCACAGAGGCGTTTGGTGGATATGAGTGCACTTGTGAAGATTCCACTCAGTACGGTGAAAATTGCGATAAAGGTCAGTAGCACCTTTAGATTATCACAAATATTTGGTAAATAATGGAATGTTATCGGTTTTCCGTGAGAGAGAGGGTGCGTTTGCGCAGTGAAAGCTATACTTGCTATTTAAAATGGGGTTGACAGGCCTGCACGACTCTTACGGCTCGTGACATTTGTGCATTTGCCGTTCCCTTTTCATTTTCCGTCTTCCGACCTTTCTTTTCTTCACACGTGTATGTTTCTGAAAGGCACTTTATGGTGGAGCCGTTTGACTGTGTTGTAGCAATTTTTTAGAGGTCAGAGCACCTTTCATTGCACCTCTGTTGACCAAAATTGTTAGATCGACTATATTTAGTCACAAAATACACACTGCTACATGTCCCACATCACTTGTTCACTTATCTTAGGGTAAAGAGTGACGTGGAATCTACAAAACAGTACTTTTTTTTTACTAACCTATATTTACTTAGTAAATTCTATTTAGATAGATCTCTCTTTGCCCGTTCTGTCTAACCCTGGTCATGAGATGGTTATGGATTTTACGGCGCTGAAAACAGCGAGCCACTAGCTCAGAAACACTACTGGGATGTGTGAAATGAGCATGGAATCTTTCAGCTCTTATCTCAGACGTCTCTCATGAGTGAACTGAAGAGACAAGCTTGCGTAAATCACCGTATAACGTCTACACTTTCATTTTCTTTTATAACAGACTGCACTAAGGAGTCCACTGTGGTTTTTCTGCTTGACAGTTCACGTAACGTCGGAGAAGATAACATAAAACGTCAAGTGGAGTTCATTATCACTGTTGCTTCAACTCTCGATTTCAAAAACATCGGTGTTATCGCCTATGGCTCAGATGCCCATTATCTGATTAAACCGGGACAAGAATCCAGCTTCTCCGACTTTTCACATGTATTACGAACGGCTAATTATTCCTTGGGAAAGTACAAGAACTTAGGAAAAGCATTGATCAAATCGTCGGAAGAAGCAAAGTTTGATGATTCCAAGGTTTCAATTGTCGTCGCTATGATCGCTGGGAAGGCTGAGGATGAATACGCAGTGCCTGCTGCATTGCTTCAACAGAATCACGTGACCATCATCGGTTTGGTTTTGGGATCCAATTACAGCTTATCCCAGATAAACCATCTAGTTACAAATCCCAACGAGGAGCATATATTGAGGTCGGAGTTTGCTGATCTGAAGCATTTCGCTAGTACCACAAGAAGCGCTATCTGCAAAGGTTGGTTAAGCGAGAACGATCTCGGATAAATTAATGAATTTTAAAAACTAAAGCACGACTACCCGACCAACCGGCCGACCGAACGAACGAATGTACAAACTAGAGGAAAACGTGCGATCGAATGAACGTCCTTACAGCCGAAAGAGCGAACGAAGGAACGAATTGAGGAACGAACAAACGAACGAAAGTACGAAGAGACGATTGAACGAATTAGCAAACGTACGAACTAGGGGAAGAAACGAACGAACGAACGAACGAACGAACCAAGGAACAAACAAACGAACGAACGAACGAACAAACGAGCGAACGAACGAACGAACGAACGAAAAAACAAACGAACGAACGAACGAACAAACGAACGAACAAACAAACAAACGAACGAACGAACAAACGAACGAACGGACGAACGGACGGACGAACGGACGGACGGACGGACGGACGGACGGACGGACGGACCAACGAACGAACGAACGCAACAATCACTAAACGAACGAACGAACGAACGAACAAACGGACCAACGTAGGATGGGAAAAATGACCTACTTCACTTCGTAGACGAAATATATAGAGAAGCGTATTTAATTCCGTGATTAGATTTCATACGAATTAGTACATTGAAATCTAGTTACGGAAACTTACGATCTCTACGTTCAATTATGTAAACAAAACTTGAGTGGAATTACATGTAGCCGGGGATGGGGTTTTAATCACACTGGTTTGGGTCGCGCTTATTGTGCAGACAGTGACCTATCAAACTTGGGTCGCAAGCTTGAGTTTCTAACAGTGCTAGTGATGGTAGCTAAACTACTTGTTTTTCACAGCGGCAAATCCGTGTTCCAGCGCCGACTGCACAGAATCAGACATTTGTGTGAACAAATATGGAGAGAATGGAGGATATCAGTGCCTTCAAGGTGAAATTATCAGCTGATTGTCAGATAAAATTAACTGATAAGTGAAAAAAATGAGTGAACTAACAGTACAACAAACGTTTAAATGAAGCTAAGGAAGGCATTTTTGGTGTGCTTTGGTTTAAGGATTTGAAGTAAATATTGTATAGTCCATTCATGGATGCATGTTTTTCGTTTTCGTTTTTCATTCAGATTCTTGCTCTCTCAATCCATGCAAAAATGGTGGCAACTGTTCGGCTGATGGCATTGGAAGATACAACTGTACATGTCCTCTGGGAATTGGAGGAGAAAACTGCACAGAAGGTACACAAATTAATTCAACTTTATCGTTTCCCTTGATTTATCCTTATCTATTGAATTTATTTTATTCCAGTTTACGTCGACTTAGGGTCAGGTTAGCTGATAGTGGTTTTCTTTTATTATTTTCATTTCTTCCCATCTCAATTTAGTACCCTTCTGTTTTCTTATTTGTGATGCATCCTTCTTCATTCCACATTAATTTCATTATTAATAGGCCATTTCCGAGTTACCTTGTGCCTCTGATTCAAAGCGAGTCCTCGTTCAAAACCTTTCCGATGAAAATGAGTTTGATTTGTATGAAAATGAACCTGTACGCGGAACACATTTTCATATGAATGGTTTCGCACAAAGACTGGTTTTGGCACAGAGGCAAAGAGCAACTCGGAAATGATCTATTGAACTCCGTATTTCTTTTAAAAGATTTACTTTTTGCTAACTGACAAGTTTGCAATTATGATTTGTCACGCTAATTTTATTCTACGTTCCTATTATAATTTTTTTCTGTTTTCAATTTACAGATGTCCTGAATGAGTGTGATTCAGGGCCCTGCATAAATGGAGGAACGTGTAATGATCGTCTTGGAAAGTTTGAGTGCGAATGTTCAAACGATTACTCTGGACGACAATGTGAACTAGGCAAGGATTTTTGTGAAATATTTAACATAATTTGTTCATTCGTCGTTTTGAATTTTTTTTTGTTTCTTGGACTTTTCGTTTTAACACTGTCTGATGACTGAAGTCTCGCTTTCACGAATTTTTGCTGCTATGAAAGTTCGCTTCCGCTACATTGGCTTTCGCTACATTGGTGGTTCTTGAATCTTTGGCGAATGCGTTAACGGAATTTAGACGTACGGAAACTTTGTGAGAACAAAGAGCAAAAATCGGCGAAATTCGTTCACAGTACTTTGGGACAGTACTTTAGCTAGTTAGGCCCTCAGTATACTGAATGTCTTTTGCCAGTGTCAAAAGTAAGGTTGTGCAAAGGTCACTTTTAGTGTCATTGCGACTTCGACGTCAATGTCGGGGTCTGTCTATGGTTGTGTTAACGTCTATATCAATGACGGTGTCTTTGTCAATGGCAAAAGTAATTTCATTATCAGTGTTATTGTCAGTGTAATTATTGTCAAATGTCGGTGAGAATGCCAATGTGAATATTACTATCAGTGTTGATGTCAGTGATAGTGTCCATGTCGATGTCAGAATCAGTTTTGTTGTCAATGCCATGTCAATTGTCAGTGTCTCTCGCAAAGTCAATGTGAAAGTCAATGTCCATGCTAATGTCAGCGTGAATAATAAAATCTGTGAAACCATCTACACTGGAGTTGATTTTGAAAACGTTTCTCCGCAGCTTGTGTCAGACAAGAGTTCAACTTAGTCTTTGTAGTCGATGGTTCTGGAAGCATAGAATCCCAAGGAAAAGGCAACTTCCAACGTTCCAAAGACTTCATTATTGAACTTGTGCGTTCCTTCAAGATTGGGAAAAAGGACACAAACGTTGCTCTGGTATTGTACTCAAAGAAAGCCAATGTGGTGTTCGATTTAGACAAATATGATAAAGTTGACTACATTGTGAAAGCAATCGATAAAATGTCTTATCCAGGTGATTATACAAAGACTGGTTATGCGCTGGACAAAGTGCGCACAAAGGTTTTTAAGGGTCTTAAGAAGGACCGAAAATCGCTACCAAAGGTTGTGTTGGTATTGACAGATGGTATGTCACAAGATGACGTGGCAGGCCCTGCTAAAAAGCTACGTGACGAGGGTGCGACTATCATCAGTCTAGGCGTTGGTTGTTGCTATGACGACCAAGAATTGAAAGAAATGGCGTCTGATCCAGACGAGGAGCACGTGTTTGAAGTGTCTTTTTCAGCTTTGAGCGAAATTAAAGGTGTAGTGCGAGAACAGATCTGTACTGGTGAGTTTACAAAATCATCTCTGAAAAAAAGAATTGAGACATTTTTCGCCTTTGTGACAAAATAAGAGTGGAGGGTGACATACATGACATGTAACATAACTGTTACATAAAGTAGTGTAATGGAACAAGTTCAAAGTTATTGGTTTTAGTTCTTGGCCAGTTTCAATTTTCAGTATTAAAAGTTAGAAAGCATAAATTCTTTTTTTTCCCTTTTGCAACCGGCGACTTTCCTAAGTGTATTCGAGTGTTGTGAAACTACTAGCCACAATGGTCTTATATCCCTTTCTCTCGATTGTTTGTAGCTGCCATGCACAGCCCTATAGTTAAATAAAATTTAATAACTTTATTTAATTGATTATAATTGAATTTTCCTCATCTTCAGTAAAGTTTGTTCAACGAACACATCGTGCACTTCAAATACATTGAAATGAATGCTCTTTTTCACAGTGCCATAGTTATGAGTTTTGCTTTATTATCAACGATTGGCAGCCGTTTATCCTGGAGGAAATTATTTTTCTTTCTTTTTTCACTTCATTCACATTTTAAAGTTTCTTTCCATTCAGCGATCGACTTCTGCTATAGTGATCCATGTCAAAATGGTGGAAAGTGCGTCAGTTTGCTGAGTGACTTTCAATGTGATTGTACACCGGAATGGGAAGGAAAAGAATGTGAATCTGGTTTGTATTTACTAGGGATGCTTCCGCATCTGTGTTACACGTGGCGGTTAAGACATGCCAATATAATAATTGCGTCTAGTATAAATCTACTAGCGTTCTATCACGGATGCCGTTCTCTGATTGGCTACGCTATTCACTATCTATTCTGTGATATATAGTGACTAGCGTAGCAGTGTATCCTAGTTAACAAAATGACGGCCGCTTCTTGGCGTTTTCGAAGTGTCTGTGAAGAGGATTGAAATAAAGTTTTGAACGACTAGTAGATTTATACTGAAACAATTAGATTATTCGCTCTCGATTTCTATGCGTGGTAGTTGACTCGGGCGCACTATCACGCTATAGAAATCGAGAGCGAATAATCTAATTGTTTATTATATCTAGCGTTCAATACATTGTTTATGTACAAGTGGATATATGAAAGGTCATATATTTGAACTGCGGAGAAAGACACGTGTATAACTGTGATGATTGATCATCACAGTTATACACACAACTTCAGCAGTCGTGAAATTTTAGCCCGGAAAAAAAAAAAAAAAAAAATCAGACTTTAACGTCAATGCAATGCATTGGTATCGCAGAAGTCATTGGTTCGAATCCCGTTCAAGCCTGAATTTTTTTCAGACTGTAATTTAAAAACTGCTTAAGTTGTGTGTATAACTGCGATGATAAATCATGTCTTCAATTATGTCTGACAAGTATGTAACTAGACTTGGCCTCCGTTGACCTTTGAAAGCTGAGAAAATATCCGCGACGCTCGAAACCCTAGCGCGATTAGGGGGACCGGAAGAGAAACGCGCTGCGACTGGCTACGGCCGCGAAGAATTTTGAGAAAGTCTAGTAAATATCTGAATAGATTTCGATGTAAACAGGCTCTTTGCACGATTCGGTCACATGGTTCAAAATCACACATGTTGGGACGCAAGTTGCACAGTGGGACTTTGAAAACAAAGGCAGGTCAAGGTGCACTGGTACAAGCTGCTTTGTTTTGGAAGTCCCACTGTGCAACTTGCGTCCCAGCATGTGTGATTTTGTGCCATGAGACCGGATCGTACAAAGGGCCTGTTAAACCAGCAATTAAACAGTTAGGCAATTACTGAGAGAAAAGGGTAAATGATTGGTAAGTTATGATAATTTACGGTATCAGAAAATCAAGGTGTCTTTTATTGTTAGATGTCGATGAATGTGCAGCCGGTGTGACTCATTGCTCCGAAAACCAAGTTTGTCAGAACTTTCCTGGAGGCTCGACATGTCTGTGTTCAAGCAATCGATATGGGGAAAATTGCACCACGCGTGAGTAATGTCAAATTTTCCGCTCGTAATGGCACCTGATCATGGCATGATAACGTGTTATTTCAGCTTTAGACGTTTCGGCAATACCATACATCGCATATGTAAGCACAAACCTTCTTTGCTTTGAAACTTGCCCGTGGCCATTATCTGTGTAGGGAAAACGAACAGATTGGGTGAGTCGAACCTTTCCTGATTGGATAAGACTCATTTGAACATCGGGCCAGCGATGAACATCGCATTATCGGGCCACTTAATGGAGGTTTCCGCTCATGGGAGATCGAGAGTAGATTTTTTTAAGGTGGTCGGGAACATAACGGTGTGCTCGTGTTCGGGGATGGGGACCCTTGCACGTTTACTGGAGGGGTCCTCCTATTTACGAGAGGTTCGTACTTCAAATATCCCTTTTATATTCGTGAACTTGTTTTAGTCACGAAAGAAAAATTTTACCTGAAGTTACCATAAGCGATTTGTTGTTGCTCAAGCAGTGTGCACTTGTTTTTGTTTCAAAGGGGAAAAAGGCAATAAAAAAAATAACAACAAAACAAAACAACAACAACAACAACAACAACAACAAACAGAAACTAACAGCTGGTATTAGGGATGCAGATTTTGAGAAATCTGTAAGTTCTCATTGCAAAGTGCAGAAAATATAAAGAGTAACGTAACTTGCTCTGTCTATGCCTTTTCACAACACAGAATGCCAATCTACCCAAGTTGATGTGGCCTTCCTGTTGGACAGCTCTGGAAGCATAGAAAGTTCTGGTGAGCATAATTACCAGATCATGAAAGACTTCATCAAAGGGATTGTCAAATCGTTTGTAATTGGTCCGGATGACACGACAGTTGCTGTGGCAACATTTTCCAGCAAGTCCAAGTTTAAGATCCACTTTGATTTTACAAAGTACACCACAACAGCAGACATTGTTGATGCTATTCAAAATATCCCCTTTTATGATGGATATACTTATACGGGTGATGCCTTGAATCATCTAAGAACAGACCTCTTTCCACTGGCAAGGGCGGACGTCCCTCACATCCTCATTGTCCTTACTGACGGTCGCGCACGAGACAAAGTAAAAGACCCAGCAAAGCGTCTCCATGACATGGGAGTGCATATCATTGCTGTTGGTGTTGGCGATGCAGATTATAAGGAACTGGAGGAGATTGCAAGCGACCCTGATGATGAGAATGTCTTTACCACAAGTTTTGATTCAATTGTAAATCTTGCTGGTTCTATCCTCGAGGACGTTTGTAAAGGTGAGCAATGCATCTATTGTCAGAGTTTTCCACAATGTCTGGGTCATATTCGTTGATCTTCGAAAGGGTTCGGGTGATCTTTGGAAGTGCTCGGAAAACGTCCATTTACCTTCGGCTATCTTTGGAAGGCTTCAGGTGAACTTCGACCACCTTTGCCACACCTTGGATTACCATCGGCAGTCATGAGTGTCTTCGTACCAACTTGGGATATCTTCGTTGTAATTTGCACTGGTATTTCAAGTCTGCTCTAGTGTTTCAAATTTGCACTGATATTGCATGAAAACTTCACTCCTTTTTAGCCAGTCAGAATCGAGTAATTCAATCGAGTGTATTATTAAAACTTTGAAGGGATTCGTTCTTGATTTTTAATGGTTCTTCATAAACGCTGACCTTTTTGTTTTCAAGACGATTCTGACGTTCTTTGTTACTTATTTTCAGTGGTTGATCATTGTTTTGGAAGCCCCTGCAGAAATAACGGCACATGTTATAATGCCTTGAATGACTACAACTGCACATGCCCGGCGGGTTTTTCAGGAAAAAGCTGCGAGGGTTAGTAAAACTGACTCTCTCTGAGATTATCGGTTCATGTGATTGTTTCGTTATTATAAATTTCAACAAACATGGTGAAGTGTCTGTGAGTGTTGTGGAAGTGACGTGAGAGTGGACGACAAATAGATAGTAGCAACGAAAAGGAGACCTACACTTGTGCTTGTCATTGTTAAGGCGATTCAATTTGTTGTGGACCTATCAGGGGCACCCAACGGATCGTTTCGGTAAATTATCTGTTCGGAAGGCCTTTAATCCCCTCTGATTTTCTTGAGAGAATTGGCACCTCGAACTTTCGTGATATGAGAAATTTAATGTCTGTTGTTTTCGGACTGTTGAAAATGTCGTTTTGGGTACCGAAAAAAGGTCAGCTATCATTTTCGGAAAGGCGATAAGACCTAACGTTTTCGGGAAATGGACAAAAAAGCCCTAATAAATTCGAGAACACTCAAGTTCCCCTAGAATATCCGAACAGATAAAATTTTTTTAGTGCAACCTAAAATTAACGTACAGAGCCTTAAAAGTACTCCAGATAGCCTAAAACAGCGTCCAACAGCATTCGAGAGAAAACGGTCGTTGGGTGCCCCTGACCTATTAAGACCCTTAAAGGAGCTCAGTCACGGAAATTATCCTTAACTTGAAGGAAACCTGAAAATAGTAGTTTACTAAGATAGAAAACACCAAAGAGATAATAATAAACCATAAAGGAACAAGGATTGTTGAGGATAGAGAAGATTGAAATGGATTACAAACGACGAACTTGAAATATCTCGGCTAAAAATTTCAAGATGTGCAAACGGTGACCTGCTTCTTTAATTAAGAATCTCTCCTATTTTCTAGTTAGGAACCACTGTTACGTTAGTCCCTGTCAGAACAACGGAACCTGTCACAATCTTCCTGACAGCTACACATGTGATTGTCCTGTAGGATCTTCAGGGCTAAACTGCGAAGGTAAGTCGCTTGTGAATTTGGGTCGGGTTTCATTTTCCATGCACGATAAGCCTTGCCTTATCGTTATTAATGAGAGAGAATGAAAAACACGAACAAACAAACAAACAAACAAATAAACAAACAAAACAACTACAACAACAAAAAGTGTATCTTTAGGAAAATAGTCTAAATATTATATCTAAAAAAAATGTTAATTTGTTGCTGTTGATAGTAATCAATACACATAGCTACGCCTAACTAGTTCACAAGCATGCCACTTGAAATGAAAGAAACAAATATATCAATTAAGCATAAAACCCCAACTGGCGGGTGGCAGTTGGCCATTAACGAGCATGACCGAAGAGTTGAACTGAGGTCTACCGAGAAACAACTCCAGCTGAGTGGTCAGGGCGGGACTTGAACCCCCGACCTCTGTATTTCAAGTCCGGTGCCCTAAACACTCGGTCACGCAGCCTCCTCTGAAGATATATCTATGGTACGTAAAGTAGTAATAGACTGTTTTGCTGTGTTTTCAGTCATAGATTACTGCTTCAACTCACCGTGTCAAAATGATGGAACATGCCATAATCTCGCAGATAACTACAGTTGTGACTGCCCTGATCAATATACGGGACCTAGCTGTGAAGGTCAGTCTCATAAATAATTAAACAGCAACAGATAACAGCCACAGGAGATTCCAGTTATCTCATTTGGTTGAGGGATCGAAAAAAAAAAAAATACTGTTGTTGTTGTCTTTTAGTGGACATTAATTACAGTACGTTGGAACAATTCTCACTAGCATACTTCCTTGTTTTCAGAAATAAACCATTGCTATGATGGTCCATGCCAAAACAATGGAACATGCCACAATCATTTGGAAAACTACACTTGTACTTGTCTTGAGGAATTTACAGGACCAAACTGTGAGGGTGTGTCTCCAAGTAAATTAAAGCCTTGTAACTCTCATCTATTCCTTTCTATGCCATAAGTGCCTATGAAGATTAAATGACGGCTGAAAGCGCTGGTTTCCATTGTTTACTTGCAGCAAGGAATCATTGCCAAAGCATCCCCTGCCAAAACAATGGAACGTGTCGCAATCTTCCAGACAGCTACACATGTGATTGTCCTGCGGGATCCTCGGGGCTGAACTGTGAAGGTATGAGGCTTGTAAACTGATGGGCCTTCATTTTTTTTTTCCCTGCGGGAGACCTTTCTTTATCGCTTTTAACGAGAACAAATGTAATAACGTGAAATGAGTTTCCTAAGTCCAATGTAGACATTTATACCGTGCCATAGAAAATACAGCTAATCAGAATACAGGAAAGCCTTTGCTTATTACAACCAGCCTTCCCATCGAGCACCACGCGCACGTGTACATGTATGTCCCATTTATTGAGGCACTGTATTTATTGGGCACTCTATTTTCTTTTGGCGTGGTATAAAATAGTTATGACGGCGGAAAGCGCTGCGCTGGTTACACGCTCTCTCGTGGTATACCATGAACTATTCTACATGTCACTTGTATTTTCTTGGTATGCACACTCGCCTAAAGGCTCGTGTGTATGCTATCAAAATGCGGGTGACTCGTGGAATATTCCATGGTATACAACTCAAAAGCGTTGCATAAACAGTATGTATGATTTCGATGGAATATGAAGACAATGTTCAGTAAATTAACCTTTTTGACGTAGAAAAAGGTATTAGCTAAGTATGCCGTCTTGACAACTTGTAGATGTTAAATAATACATATTCTTTTTCTTTGCTGTTAGTGATGGATTATTGCTTCAACTCGCCTTGCCAAAACAATGGAACATGCCTCAGTCTGTCCGATAACTACACATGTGACTGTCCCGATCAGTTCATAGGACATAACTGTGAAGGTTGGTCATGGATTTGTAGAAATTGGAACGATTGACAGGAAACAAAATCTCCCGACAAGTGAACACGGTTTTCTGATTTCCGATTTCTGCAGTTAATCGAAGTTTTCCTCAGGACATCTGTGTTAGTGACAACGGCCACAATTAATAAATATTGCTTCCAAACAGAAAGCAGTGCTTAGATATCCTATTATAATGCGTTAAAAGAAGATGTTATTTTATTTTATTTATTTATTTATTTTTTTTTTTTTCCAGTGGTGGATTATTGTTTCAACTCTTCCTGCCAAAACAATGGAACATGCCGCAGTCTTGCCGATAGTTACACATGTTACTGTCCTGATCAATTTGCAGGACATAACTGTGAAGGTAATTTTTCAACTTAAACAAATAAAGGCAAATATAACAGCCAGTGAAATCTCCGGATGCATCTATTATTCTGCTTTTGTCTTTCTTCATAGTTGGTCAAAACATTGCTAAAATTGTAACTGGGTGCTTCGCTCATTCACGGAATGCTGCTAGAATACCAATACAAATGCATTTAGTGGGTCGCTGAACGAAGCGCAAACTGCTATAGGCCGTATTCGCTTTCTCGATACTGGACTGAAAGTAGCTTGCAACGAAAGTTCTTGTGGGGTAAAAATCATTAAAAGGAGATCAATTTCATTTGCATTTGAAAAGCTCTCTGCATTAGCCTCAGTTAAAAACTAGTTTCAGTCCAATACCAAGAATACGAATATGACCTGTTATTTTTCTAAAAGAGGAAACTTCGAAAAAAAAAAAGATTGTCAGACTTCTTTGATTTGGTGCGTGTATAGCTTAAATTGATACCCTTTTAATAGAAACATTTTGCATTACGTTTTCATTGAAATAAATGTGTTTTTTTTACTTTTGACCCTTCAAAGTCATACTCACTAGCTTTGATTGTACTTCTTTTTTAAGTGATAAACCATTGCTATGATAGTCCTTGCCAGAATAATGGAACATGTCACAACCATTTGGAAAACTACACTTGTACTTGTCACGCAGAATTTATAGGACAAAATTGTGAAGGTCTGTCTGTTATTAGATTGTTGCATTGCTCATCTAATTCATCTGCTTTTTTTTTTTTTTTTTTTTTTTTCACCCTAACTTATAACGATAATAAGATATAATAAATCCTTAAAGTAGTGATCATTCGTTCTCTCTTTGCAGCAAGGAATCATTGCCAAAGCATTCCCTGCCAAAACAGCGGAACCTGTCGCAATCTTGCAGACAACTACACATGTGACTGTTCTGCAGGGTTCTCAGGGCTAAACTGCGAAGGTTAGCAAAATGTTTTTCTTTTTTTCTTTTTTCATTTTTTTGTGTTTTCTTTTGCTTGTTTTGCTGTTTTGTTTGTTTCTTTGACACTGTGGCAACAGCAGTGGCAGCAGTCACAGATAAGCAGAAGGACATCTTCAAAGGAAATTCTGATCTCGAAACAATCTTTGGCGATTAACTCAGACTGTGTTAAATGTAGATGGAAACCTTTTTTTTTTTCTTTCAGTGATCAATTATTGCTTCAACTCGCCTTGCCAAAATAATGGAACATGCCTTAGTCTCTCGGATAACTACACATGTGACTGTCCTGATCAATATACAGGACAGAACTGTGAAGGTTCGTCTGACACTTACAAAATTCGGTTCGAACAATAAATTTCTCCCCATACTGCTCCTCTCTTTTACACTTTCATTCTTCGGGATTTGTTGATAGTTTGTAAAATAATTGTGTTAAAGCAATCTTGTAATTATTAAATATGTTTAACCTGAATTAATCTCTACAAGCTCTCACAAGCTCCCTACAAGCTCTCACAAATTGACGTTAGTGGCGAACCATTGTAGCGATATGGAAGTTGTACGAAAATCAGCAGACTGAAAATCAAACAAACACAACAGACAAATTCTGTAGTCGTATTTTAGGGGAAAGACGCCTTAATAACGTATGGCTACTAAACAGGCTACTTTGGGACCTGACAGTTATTCGGATCTTTCACTTTTTCTCAGCGTTCTGAGATCTCAATTAATATGCCCAGGTCATGTTCTTCGCTACTTCGCCAGTTGTAGGCTAGTCAGACAGTAATCACAATATTTTCAGAAATCGCATCCACCCCTTCTTTCATGACTTATTTTGTTCTCTGTTTATTTTTTGGTAGCATTTGTAACCGAAAAAGGAAAGAAAATGCATAATGTTGTCGTGGACACTTTATTTGACGCAATACTTGTTTTTATTTTGTTTTGTTTTTTCTTTTTTTTTGTCTTCAGTGATGGACCATTGCTACGACAGTCCTTGCCAAAATAATGGAACATGTCACAATCTCTCGGATAATTATACTTGTGACTGTCCCATGGAGTTTACAGGCCATAACTGTGGAGGTTTGTCTTACATTTGTAGAAACGAAATCCATAACTATCTGCCTTCTTTATCTTCTCTGTAGTTATTTCAGGTAGCAAGTTCCCCCTCTCCTCCCCCCTCCCTTTGAGATAAATGCAAATATTGGTATGTTGACCTAATGGGGGAATGGATCTTTTTACTGATACGGCGGCCATTTTGAACAGCATTGTTTCAAATAGCTATCATGGGATGCTTAGGGGACAAACGTATACTAATTCACCCATCTGACCGTCCCATAATAGCTATTTGAAACAATTGAATTCAAAATGGCCACCGCATTGGTAAAAAGGTCTATTAGAGTTCTAAACACCGGCTGATAATCATTAACTGTTGAATTAATTGCCTTGGAACAACAGACCACCTTTGCGTAAATAGCGCCTAACTTTGAATACCTAAACATCCTAAGCCTCACATTCATGTGTAAAATCCTTTGTCTTAAAACATAAGTACGAGGCTAAGTACATATAAAGTATTGTTATTCAAATTTAGACGCCATTTATGCAAATGTGCTTTTGCCCCAAGCTGTCTATTTCTCTTTAGCTTTCTTTCTTTCTTTCTTTCTTTTTTTTTTTTTTTTTTTTTTTTCTTGTCTTTAGTGGCGAACCATTGTTATGATAGTCCTTGCCAAAACAATGGAACATGTTACAGCCTATTGGAAAACTACACTTGTGCTTGTTTGGAGGAATTTACAGGGCAAAACTGCGAAGGTGTGTTTTGTTAAGTCAGTCTTTAACAATTTAAACGCCGTATTCAGTTAAAGTCACAGGTCTATTCTCTCTCCTTTACTATAATTTATGGCGATTGAACTGAAACAATTTCCTGCTTGTCTCCAGCAATAAACTACTGTTACAATGGTCCATGTCAAAACAATGGAACCTGTCACAATCTTCCAGACAACTACAGATGTGATTGTCCTGCAGGGTCCTTAGGGCTGAACTGCGAAGGTAAGTCGGTCGTAAATTTATTTCACCTTCCGTAATTGTGACATTTGTGACGTGATTTTGAAGGCAGGTGCTCGGCAATATGGCCTTACCCTCGTTATTCCACGAGCGCGCGTTGGATATTTAAACAATAGAGTGTTTCTGTCGAGGAACTATCGACTGATAGTTGCCCCGCAGAAATTTTATGTTCTTAAAACAAATATTTTTCCGAGAAGCGAAGCTTCGAGGGCAAATATGCTACTTTCAAGAACATCAAATTTCCAAGGGGCAACTATCAGACCGATAGTTCCGTGTCTTAAACACTGTATTGTCTTTATTGTTCACCACTTAATGTTCTTTCGCGCGCCAGTTCAAAAATCATATTGAATTATTTTCCAAATGTAAAATTCGAAAAAGAAAACAAGCAAAAACCCACTTAATACAATTTCAGTTGTTTATATTTTATAAGCCCGCTTGTTTACTGAAATATTTTCACGGACAAGTACTATCCTTCCGGGTATTTCCCGCGGACAGGCACTATTTAAACAATAGAGTGTTTCTGTTGAGGAACTATGGGCTGATAGTTGCGCGGAAATTTGATGTTCTTAAAACAAATATTTGCCCGAGAAGCGAAGTTTCCACCGATACTTCCGAGACATAAACACTCTATTGTCTTCCACGCGCCAGTTCAAAAATCATATCGAATTATTTTCAACTTTTTTAGATGAAAGCCGTGAAAGCCAAATGTAAAATTTAAAAAGGAAAATAAACAAAACCCACTTAATATAATTTCATTTGTTTATTTATTATTTATTTTTTTTTTTTTATAAGCTTAATCTCGCTTGTTTATAGAAAATTTTTCACGGACGAGCACTATCCATCCGGGTATTTTCCTCAGACGAGCACTATGGACTGATAGTGTCTCTCCACGGATGAACACTATCGCGTCACGTGGTCACTTTAAGTCAATAAGAATCGGAGAAAATTTAGTGGTGAGCTATAAGAGGGGATAGATAGCCAACGAGTTGGCTATAATCACATCATATCCAACAAGCGCGAGTGGAATAATTGTTTTCATTAAAAACGCACACAAAATCTAGAAATCTAAAATAACTAAAAATAAAAACGCCCCAAAACATCACGTTTACGCTCTTCATATTTTTATAGCATGGTATACTGGCTCATACACCATTTTGGCTAAGCCAATCCAGTGATCCATTTTTTTTAATAAGCCATTTTTTTACGTCCTTTTTGTTTGTTTGTTTGTTTTGTTTTAGAGATGGACTATTGCTATATCTCTCCTTGCCAAAACAATGGAACATGCCACAATTTCGCGGATAACTACACATGTGACTGCCCCGAACAGTTTACAGGAGATAACTGTGAAGGTTTGTGTTAAATATCCACAAGCAAGATCGAATGAAGGGAACGGATATTTCCGGATAGTTCATTTTTTTTCTTTACACTTTTGAAATGACTATGCTAATACTAGCTTACTGTTAGGAAGTAAAAAGAAAATAGATCTTTTATCCTCATTAACGTATTATTAATTCATTTCAATTGTTTGAGTTAAAATCAGCTCTCGTTTCTTTTTATTACCAGTAATGGAACATTGTCATGATAGTCCTTGCCAAAACAATGGAACATGTCACAACAATTTTGAAAACTTCACTTGCATTTGCCTTGCTGAATTTACAGGACAAAACTGTGAAGGTATTTCTTCGTCGAACCTTTCCTTAAGTGCAATACCTGATTACTGGATTACTAGATGATGTAACCTTTTATGTCAACCATTGCTAAAGCAGCCCCTGCGAGGGTATGCCTTCTTCGAACTTTTCTTTTCAGAGCAATAAATAAATATTGGAGTGCTAGATGATGGCAACTTTTATGTCAGCCATTTTTTCATTTTAATCGTTACAATTTTACGATAATTTCTTACCTGTTTGCAGTCAGGAATCATTGCCAAAGCAGCCCCTGCGAAAACAATGGAACCTGTCTAAATCTCCCCGACAGCTACGCTTGTTATTGTCCTGCGGGATCTTCAGGGCTAAACTGCGAAGGTATGCCTTTTGTGCAGAGAATTTGATATGAGATTTAAGACATTACTATAGCATGTTCTCTTGGTTACATCCACTTCAAATGATTAACATTTTTTGTCTCTTTTCAGCTATGGATTATTGCTACAATTCTCCATGTGAACATGATGGAACATGCCACAGTCTCCCGGATAACTACACATGTGATTGCCCAGCAGAATTTAAAGGACATAATTGTGAAGGTCGGTTTAGATTTGGTTTTTAGTTCATCTACAGTATTAGTGACGTTAACCTTGAGAAATGTTTACTCTGTTCTCGGTCTACACTTAAATGTCTGCATTTCTCAATAAAAGCAACGTCTGATGTAAAATAATAATAATAATAATAATAATAATAACAACAACAACAACAACAACAATAATAATAATAATAATGTTAATAATAATTGATGTTTAATGAAGTCAAGAGTTAGATCGACGAGCGCTATTATACTAGGATTTTTTACTTTTCTGTGATCAAAAAAGGTCAAATTTGTCGTATTTACTCTGATACAAGGCTTGCTTCTTTGTTCACAGTGATGGACCATTGCTATTATAGTCCTTGCCAAAACAATGGAACATGTCACAACCAGGTGGAAAACTACACTTGCTCTTGTCTTGTGGAATTTACAGGACAAAACTGTGAAGGTGTGACTTCTTAATTTGCATTTGTTTATTTTATTTTCTCAGCATCTCCATGCAGAATCTTTCCATGCAACATTTCTTCTATATCACGATAGAGTCACATCTTAGAATGAGTTATGCAGTTGTTTTGCACAATGTTCATTGACACTGTTTATTTACAGCAAGGAACCATTGTCATATTAGTCCCTGCCAAAACAACGGGAACTGTAGCAATCTCCCAGATACCTACAAATGTACTTGTCATCCTGGATTCACTGGGCAAAACTGTGAAGGTAGGTTATAACGAATATTCATACAATGTTTTGACCCTTTTTTAAACTTATACACGTTTTTCTTTGTGTTAGGTAGCTATTCTTCCTCTTAATTAATTAGGCCAAATGGATCATTGCCTTGACCTGATTCTCCTAGCGCAAGGATACAGCTCTGCTCCCATCACTCTTGGCCGGTTTCGCGTTCTTTTCGGTTTTTATTCTCCCTGCAGCAGTAACATATATAACTTAACATCCTGCAGCGTCTCCAACAATATAGAGTGGGGGAAGGGGAGGGGAATTGAAGGCAGAAATTGTCGCAGAGAACAATGCCCATTAGGATTTACCTCTATGAGATGCGCCTGCAGAGATTCATGGTAGTTGTATTCATAATCTTGGACTGAATATTTGTTTTGATGAAAACACCTACCATGATTCCCTGCAGGCATGCCTTATAGAGGGAGTTGACCACTACATTTATTTGCATAATATTTTGAATACATTACAATACACTGTCTTATATCACTTTTTGATTGAAACGGTCCATTTCTTTCATTACTTTTTGTGTTTTCTTTAGCTGTTGACAACTGCAACGATAGCCCGTGTCTCAACAACGGGACCTGTACACATCTTCCAGATGGCTTTAGTTGTGATTGTGCTGAAGGCTTTAAAGGGTTAATTTGTCAAGGTGATCCTGTAGATATTCGTTTTCAGTTACGAAAAATCAAGTTAAGGCTGCCTTACTGAGCGTTTGAACTAACAATAAATAATAATAATAATAATAATAATAATGATGATGATGATGATGATGATGATAATGAAAAAAAACATCAGCAGCAACAGCAATGACAACCACAGCAACCACGACAACAATGACAACAACGGCAACAATAGCAATAACAACAACAACAACAATAAAAACAATAGCCTATACAACAAGAGCAACAATACTGCACTTAATTTCCTTTTCCATCGGAGCTTTTTCTGGCTACGAAGCAATTAAAACTAACTAAGCCTACCACCCCTAGAGTTCACGCGTGTTTATCGAAGAGTTGTCTGCCTTCTAATAGACACTAATTGCTAGAAAATGGTTGACCATTTAATCTCACGAAAAACATTCAAATAAGCCTTTGTTACTAAGATTGTGTTCACATTCAAAACAATGCGAGGAATGTTTCTTTTAGAATTGAAATGCTGTGATAGTAGTTTTAGAAATGAGAAATACAAAACAAAAAAAAAAACAAAAAAACAAAAAAGAAAGAAAAGAAAGAAAGGAAAGAGTTAAAATAATAACCAGGATATACGTCACGTTTTTACACCTTGCAGATATAGATTACTGTCAAAGCAGCCCCTGCAAAAATAACAGCACATGTCACAGTCTCTCAGACGACTACAGGTGTGATTGCCTTGCGGGATTTACAGGGAAAAACTGCGCAGGTTTGAGCCGTTTTTTCACAAACGTTAAGGGCGTGGTAGATACGTTTCCACAGTGTTTTAATATTTGTTTAAAAGAAAATACCAAACGAAGAGGCGGATTTCTTACGAACTTCTTGGTGAAATACAATGCGGATTTTTTGATAAAAATTATTTTCTCAATGAAAACTAGAAGTGAGGACAAAATTTAGAACTAAATCAATATTCAAACCACTGGGACGTTGATGATGTCCTTTGATGAAATATTAAAAAAATGAGTTTGAGAAGTATTTTTTCTTTAGTAAGGTATTCTCCTCAAAGTTATTGCATTCTTGTCAACCTCTTGGTTCCTGGTTGGTTCAGTTTCATTTCTCCGTGGTGCTTTTGTTTTTTCAGATGTTTTCATGGTACATTTATATCAGCACACTCTTCTTGGTTTTGATAGTCTTATCTTTTCTTTTCTTTTCTTTTCTGTGCCAGAGGTGGATCACTGCTCTGGCAGTCCCTGCAAGAACAACGGAACATGTGAAAATCTTTCAAATGGCTACAATTGCTCTTGCAGTGGAAAGTTCGAAGGACAAAACTGCGAAGGTTCGACTTGCATACCCCTTTACTATGTCTACTGCTAATTGGATTAAAAGTGTGCTTTTTGCTGTTCCTTTTCCGTGCTAGTTTTGCTATTGTTCAGGTAATAATTAAATAAACGTAACAATTTATGTTCACTGATAGTGAAATTAAGTTAAGTTGTATGTCGCTGGCGTTTACCCTGAAAGATTGCAGTAAGCACGAAGTGATTGACCTGTGCCTTGTTATTTTGTACAGAGGTCGATCACTGTTACAATAACCCATGCCTAAACAATGGAACTTGTACAAACTCTGTAGACAGCTACTTCTGCAGTTGCTTCGCTGGATTCACTGGACAGAATTGTGAAGGTCGGTATTGAAAATAATTGTAGAATAAGGCTGGAACCTGAGATCCAACTGCCGAAACAGATTTCTACGTTGAGTGGGACAAAACTCAACAGCAAATCAGGGCATAAAATAACTACAATTTTTATTATCCAAAACAAGAAAGAGTCTCGTGGCAATTCTTGGAGGTACAGTAAGAAGATATAATGATATAAAGTAGATCGGCCGAGAGAAACTTAAAGATAGTATTAAGAGGCATTACCTGTACATTACATGTTATTGGAGATGCATTAGTTATTATTTTTCATGGCTTTGTTTGACAGTGGAAGATCTCTGTATTTCTCAACCTTGTAAGAATGAAGGAACATGTAACGTATCAAACGATGGCTACAAATGCATCTGTCCCACGGGTTTGAAGGGAACAAACTGTGAGGAAGGTGAGAGCAAGACCTCAGCTGGTATTTTTCACGGCTTATAGACATTTGTGTGGGAGTCGCAGCGGCCTAATGGTTAGTGCGCTTGACTCTGGACCAAGTAATTTTTGTTTGAGGCGGAGTCATTGTGTTGTGGTCTTGGGCAAGATACTTTACTCTAACAGTACCTTTCTGAACTCAGGTGTATAAATAGTTAGCAGCGAATTTATTGCTGGCATGGGTGGTGGGGAATGATGCTGCGATGGACAAGGAGTCCATCGGGGGTGGTAGGGATGAACTACTCCTAGTCACTTCATGTTACGGAAACTTTCATAAGCTCCGGCCATGTGGACCACTTGACCTTGCGCAGACTTCACTTACCTACCATAGTCATTTTCAGCGTAAAAGGCCCGACTGATGACTGAAATACGGTGTTTATAAAGGTCGCCTTTTTCAGGCTTGCGTTCTTGCTTCCAAAGATAACTTTGTTTATTTAGATTACCAGTGTAATTATTGAATTTTAATTTTTCATTGTTGTTTTCTTTCACTTTGTTTTCCATCATATCTTTCCATGAAATTAGCATATTGCAAATTCACAATATTATTACTTGTTAATTCAGTGTTAATGTATTAAGCTAGACAAAGACTGATTGGAGAAGTTGCTGAAAGAGTTTTTAAATTTCAGTGTTCTGTTCAGCCAGTCCTTAGTAAGCAACGTGATACAAATTGGACAAATCCTTGTCAATTAAAAAGATAGTTACGGCTGTTAGTATGCGAGCCAATATTACAATATTACAAGGTAAACATGCGATTGCCTGATTTTTGCAGACATCGACGAGTGTTTCAACAATCCTTGTATGCATGGTGCCTATAGTTGCAAGAATACCTTTGGAAGTTATGAGTGCAACTGTGCATCAGACTACACAGGAATCTATTGCCAAATTGGTAAAGTATATTTGCTGCTTTCTTATTTCCCAATGTTGAGCCTCGATCGATATCTTATACTCAAAATGTTTTGAGAAAGTCAAAAACTTATCTGTAAACTTATGCATCCTAACCAGCTCTTTGACTTGCAACCCATTCCCCCCCCCCCCCCCTCCCCTTAACAACCACCACTCTACTACGGCTACTTTCCTCTGTCCCCAGAGTGGCTGTTGCGGAGAAGTTCGATTTTAGTAGTCGGATTTTAACTTTTCTCTTAGGGATATTGACGGATATCTTTGATGTCGCCTTCTTATTTGATGGCTCATCCTACTTGGGCTCTGATCATTTCCATCAAACACTGCTCCTTGCCAAAACGTTGTTGTCCAAGCATAACATCTCCCAGGACCAAACTAACGTGGCAGCGGCGGTATATGCAAGCACTGTCAGCTTTGGGTTTAACTTTACAGAACATTACAGCTTTGCAGAGGTTGCTGCCGCCATCGACAATTTACCGTTCTTCGATGAAACGCCTCTAAACATTGACAATGCGCTACGCCTTGTTAGCGAGGAGATTTTTACCACTGACAGAGAAAATATACCCGACGTCCTAGTGATATTTGTTAGTTCTACACTCAGTGGTAATTTTACGGGAATTTCACAATCGCTTCGCGAGGAAGGGATAAAAATTATCGTCGTTGGGGTTGGAAGCAGCTTTGAATTAGACCAACTGGAAAGCATTGGTGATCACGTGATCACCATTAGTTACCAGGACCTGGATGTTATGGAAGGAGGCGTTGGTGGTGCGGTCAGTGAAGGTAAACTGAAATTCTTGTACATTCTCCTTGTTGTATTTGACTATAGCAGTCTTGGCAATCAGTATCGATCTAGCCCCTTGTACTTTTCTTTGTTCATTGTGTAAGGAAATGGGCTAAAAGGAAAATTACAAAAACGAAAGAAGAACATAGCAATAATAACAAGCAAACAAACAAATAAACAAGAACCCTACAGCAGCAGGGAAAAAACAGAAACAAAACAAAAACAAAAACAAAACTGCAAGAAAAAACAACAGCTGCAATGTCTCATTAGTTTGCATTTACAATTATTGGTTTTCACCGGTCACGTGATCGAAGCAAAAAGTCGCAACCACAGAATAAATAACGTTAAGATTACAGGATATGATCGATAATTGGTATATAAACAACTTCGCCAACAATAAGGTTTCTGCAGTTTTTCATTTGGGTATTATTAAGTGTTTCGCCAAAATTTACAGAGTTTGAGTTTGCCCTTGGAGGGGCACACATATGGCGGCCGTTAAAGCAAAAGAAACATCTGTCATTGAGTTTTGCTATTTAAACGAGAAGTTACAACACTGGAGCTGCGACACGTTGCAAGAATTGTTCAAATTATTAAAAGAATTGCAAGAATTGCAAGAACTGTTTAAGTATCCAATCTTCTTTTCCCCAAAACACGTAAACAGAGACGAGTCTATACTTTTAGAACTCAGTGTTATTTGTGAAGGGTATCATTTTGCAGCTGTGGATCCCTGTGCAAGCTTTCCATGTCAGTATGGAGGAAACTGCAGTCGCTTCGGCAGTAACTACACCTGTTCGTGTCCCGATGGCTTTAAAGGTTCAACTTGTGAGCAAGGTAGCAAGAAACCTACCTTCATGTTTACTATCATAATGCATTTTTGATAAACCTAAATCTCACACCTCATTCTTATTTTAGATTACTTCTTAATAGCGCACGCGTGCTGCAGAGCAGTTTTCATTTGACTGTCGAAAAGCAATTGATTTTACATCTACTACGCTTCACGATTGACTTTAAAAACTTACGCATTTTCTTTCGTGCAATCAGAAGTAATTCCAAAACCAATCGAGAGTCACTCGCACTCATTTTCCCGCCCTTTGCGTCAGCTAAACGTAATTGCTTGGAATTTTGATTGCTATATTTGATTGTCGGTGTTCTTTGTCATTGGCTAGAGTGATTACTTTGGTTTTGGTTTTACGACACTCAATTGATAACCGTTCTGATGATACTCAAGAAATGATTTTTTTTTTCTTTTGTCATGAGTATTTTCGTAGGGCTTCTTTAAACACCAGCTAACGAATAAATGTTAGGTTCCCATCTTCAGTATAACAGTGCTGTCTCTATTTTTCTGTTAGACGTCAATGAATGCCTTTCTGCTGAACAAAATTGCACACATGGGAAACAATGCATCAACACGTGGGGCGGTTACCAATGTGTGTGCAGTGGTGGTCGATACGGAAGCCAGTGTCAGTACGGTAAGTGTATTCAAAAAAAATAATAAAATAACTGAGCTACTACGCGCGCTCTCATTGTTCGATGGGCGTGATTAGATGATGGTATGTAAACACGGTTGTGACGTTTTAGATTCGCGCGAATTTTTGAGATTATTTTATAAAAGCCATAGAGCACACTTACGTGGCCTCATCTAAACACTCGGGGGGCTGGGAGAATTCTCGAAAGTTATGCAAACCCTCGACTGTGTCTCTGGTAATACATTTGAGGCGTATCAGAAATAGATGGAACACTTGCTCGAGATTAAATACACATATCCAAGTCTATGCTTTGCCCTTCTCCTTGAATGTTCATCAAAACTCTTTTTATCAAAGGACGTTAATCAACATAGAAGGAGGGAAAGAAAAGTGCTACAAAACCAATAATGCGAATTGTGGGCTTGGCGTCTACTAGTTCCAGTTTAATATTGATTAACATTTCATTAGTTCTTTTTAATGTCATGTCCATTTTGTTTTCCGCTTAGAAATCGACACCAAACTTGACATTGCCTTATTGATTGATGGCAGTCTGGTGGTTACCAAGGAGACCTTCCTAGCTTTTATATACTTTACTAAAGCGATTACTGCCTCGCTAAACGTGTCTAAAGACGAAACTCGTGTCAGTGTTTCCCTCTATGGTGATACTCCCTTCCTGGTGTCGGACTTTAACGACCACTACAACCAGTCATCTCTAGAAGATGCCATCGACAGAGTCATGTACCCTGCAAGTCTTCAAAGTAATTTAGGAGAGGCGCTGCTATACCTCACTTCTAATCTCTATAACACAAGCGACGGACGACCAGATGTTCCCAAAGTCTTAGTGATCCTGACGGCCAGCAAAAGCCACGATGACATCACGGTGTCCTCTCAGCTACTATTGGAGTATTATAATGTGACGATTTTCATCATCGCCGTTGGGGATCAATATAGTTTGGGCCAACTAAACGAGATCGGCTCTGATCCTGACAGTCAGCATGTACTCACAGTTGATTCTGGAAAAGATATCTCTTTTTATGTTGCATTCTTTAAGGATAAGCTTTGTCAAGGTAAGAGTATTTCTAAATGTTTGGTCAAATAAGTTATTTTGCCGTTACTGTCATTGTGATCTAATGGATTTCCTCCGATGCTTAGAAATAGGGGGATAACTACTCTATGCAATGTACATTTAATATATGCTTACCTATATTCTCAAAGCACTTAGTTCGTAAGAACGTCCCCATAGATCATCAAGACCAATGACAAGACGAGGCCTAAAATAGAAGGGGTTCCAATGAAGTTAGTCTTCAGACGTGTGGTGCATTCCTTAATACAGAGGGGTTGTGTAACAGGAACGTTTCAGCTACATTGACAGACCGTGGACAGTTCTTGGAAAACTTAAAAATACATTTTGGAACACTTACACTTGAACAACAACATTAACAACAACAACAACAACAATAAAAGCAGCGACAACAACATCGATACTATTGAGATTAGGGTTTAATACAGAATTTGTTGCAAACGTTGTATAATTGTTTGTTTGTTTGGATTTATTACAATAAGGTATCAATCTATGAATTGCTTCCTAGCACTCGACCCATGCTCCAGTAATCCATGTCAAAACGGCACGTGCAATTCCTTGAGCAGCGATTACACATGTACCTGTTATGCAGGTTATTCAGGAATGAATTGCGACAAAGGTTTGCAAACGTTTATACTCACATGTATTACAATAAACGGAAATTATATATTAAAAAAAAAAGCAAAAAAGAAAAAAAAATACACACAAATCAAACACACGAAGAAACAAACAGACAAAAAAAAAATCAAAAGAAGAGAGCAAAATTAACACATTTTCCAATTAAATGCCTAGTTCGGAAGGCGGATGTTATATCGCTCAAAGCCTTTGTATCACCAGACAGCTCTGTTCATGAGGCTTCTGACGAGCTGCCAACCTAAAAGTAGGAGAGACCTGCAAGCACAGTGCGTTTATGACATGGCTTTTCTCTTTCACAGGCGATGATCCTTGCAATCCAGATCCTTGCAAGAATGCTGCTACATGTCAAGTTTTGCCACTCAACTCGTATTACTGCGCCTGCCCAGCGGGGTGGACTGGGGCCAACTGCGAAGAAGGTATCTGCAGTAGACGATTGGTTGTTCTTATTTTGTGGGTTGGTTAGCTGAAGACGCGCATTTGCTTTTGTGAATCTATGTACAGAATTAAAAGAAAGACTTGTTTTTATTTTGTGTTTTAGATATCAAGGAATGTTCATTGCCTTACATTTGTCAAAACGGAGGAACTTGTGAAGAGAGATTGGGCGACTATTATTGCAATTGTTCATTGGGATATGCAGGGAAAAATTGTGATAAAGGTACGGTAAAGTTTTATGCTTTGTATTAAGAAAGGACTTCAATATCAAACAATGGACAAAAATATATCCAACATGGATAAATAAAAAAAAAAAAACCCTCTATTTTCACAACCAGATATGAAATCTAATTACATGACTTTCCACTGTCGGAGTAGGGACCAATTGTTCATTTTGATCAACTAGTGTGATAATATTTGCCTAGAAAGGAATGTTAGCGGATCCCACAATACAAGTGAATATATGAAAGATCATATGTTGGAATTAGGGAGAAAGATATGGAGACATGGTTGATCATCGCAGTTATATACACAACTTAAGCAACTTTCAGTTGGCTTGATAGCTCAGTTGAATTGGTAGAGCACTGCACCGGTGTCGCGGAGGTCATGGGTTTGAATCCCGTTCAAGCCTGGATTTTTCTTTCAGGCTTTAATTTCACAGCTGCTTAATAGGCAACATTAAAAGAACCAGTCATATTTGCGGATTTCCAACCAAACAAGCTGAGTCCGTTGTTATACGATCAGTGACTGCGGTCAGTTTCGTTGATAACGAAGTTTTCAGTCGAGTGTCGTTAAACCAAAACCAAATCAATCAGTCTAGTCAATCACAAACTGAACACAGATAATCCAGTGAGCCAGTCAGCACTCTTGGCAAATGCCGAATTGACGCAAAGTGCGGGGAAACGCGTGCGGTTTTACGTCTGATTGGATCAGTAACAAAGTGCCCCAAATTTCCTTTCAAACGCTTAGCATGGTAAAATGCAGAAACGAAGCAAATGCGAATTATTTTCCACACTCAATTGAAAACTTGCTCTTCTTTAATGACACAAAGCAGTACTTACTTTGTATATATATATATATTTTTTTTCTTTGCAGTGTTCCAAGAGACCATGATTGACTTGGTTTTTATGATTGATGGATCTTCTAGCCTTCAACAAGTCATGAAAATAGTAAACGTTGTCAAGTTTATACTGAGCTACCTTCCCGACCTAAACACGAATATCGGAGTGGTTTTGTACACATCAGAAGCAACGACAATAAGTTACTTTAATTACACGCGGAATCAAACACTCGACGCTTTGCATAATGTCACCTCTCTTACGGTCGGGAAATTGATCGGAAAATCGCTGAACTACACCAGGCAACATTTGTTCACGAACAGCCGCCCAAACGTCCACCGTGTTCTTGTTCTTTTCACTCACAGCACGTCTAACGACGCCGTCACGGTTGCATCGCAACAGCTTCATAATATGAACGTCACCATTATAGTGGTTGCCTTGGGAGACTGGTACGACATCGGACAGGTCGAAAGTGTTGCCAGTTATCCCCACTCAAACACGATACTGCTGACCACGTATGTTCAAGTTGTGCAGATCAGTTGGAAGGTCCATGAAATGATATGTGAAGGTAACGAGGCATTTTTGTTCGTTTATGTCTAAACGTTTTCAAAAGATGTATGCGGTTAATGTGTACCTACATACGTGTAGATGTACTTTCGTTTTCAATTTCATTTGAGAAAACCTCGTCCCAATCAACTTTCAGTCGACTGGAGGCATCTAACCCGGTCACCTTGTGGAAGACCACATCTAGATATTGAAGTAATTACGTTTCAATGAGTCATTTTGGCTTTTAATTTTGCTATTTTAGACTAATTTTACATATCCTCTCGTTTACTGAAAGGTTTTTGAAATTTATTTTCTTTTACAGCTGTCGACCATTGCCACAGTAATCCTTGTGAAAACAACGGAACGTGTCACAATTCTTTACATGGCTACCAGTGCTCGTGCCCTGATGGTTTTAATGGAACTGATTGTGAAGAAGGTATATTAACCGTTTCTAGTTAAATATCGAAGAACACAGTGAGGCAAATTTACTACTGATACAGGAAAAGAACACAAACGTCTTGCCAAAGTAGATGTTTGGGTAACTGGACTTAGGAATTCTAGCCTTCCAAAGTAAGCTATGCAAAAGTTCTCGTACTGAGTTGTTCATAATCCGTCTCGACCTCCCCTTGGTTATTGCTATTTACCACCATAATAATTAACTTGTGAGAAGGGGCCCAGGGAATCATTGTGAGGAAAGTAAACTCGGAGCGACTGGCAAATCCTGCAATCAGGAACTTGACGAACCACGAGGTTTGTAAAAGGAAAAAATATATATTTGCCTAAATGAGAAGTTATTTGATATGAAGATGATTTGTACTTCGCAAAAGAGGACAGTATGAAAGTTGGTACGGCTAAAATGTTCGGATAAAGGCTTCTGAAGTGCTATGTAAAATTGTATATTAATACTAGACTTCACCGCATTCTGTTGTTCCACAGAGATAGACAATTGCGCCATACACAACACATGTACTGCGGCACAAATCTGCATTAGTCGCATTGGGTCACACGACTGTGTTTGTCCGGATGGTTTTTACGGGAAACACTGTGACAAAGGTACATTATTTATTGGCTTATGCTTGACATTAAAATGGATGCAAGAATTTTCAAAGATGACCCGAACACTTCATTTGGTTTTCCAAACAATTTCGAAAAATTATCAGAGTCAACCGAGGACGTCTTAGCATTATTGTCAGCAAACAACACCGATAGCTCCTCGACAGTTGCCAAAGAATACCCAATGGCTTGATTACACTAATCTGAATGTTAGAAGCAATAATCGCATTAGGATGCAGATTTATGTCAGGGCTATTTCCAGAATTTGGCTAAACAACAAGCCTAGTTTCAGCTGTTCAAAGCTTGGATAACGCTTTTTTACCGGGTAAATCACTAGCCGGTGAAAAGCGTGGTTTGTTTTGTTAACACTTATCCACTGTATAAAGATGTATCCGATGGATGAGCGTTATCCACCATTTGAACAACTAGGCTGTGGTATTAACCAGTCTTCTCGTCGAATTTGGTGGTCTGTGAAATCTTTCTGATCCATTTAATGTAGAAATGGAACTTATGCATTACCTGTAGTGAGCGGGCATTTTAAATTGAAAAAGTGTTTCTTTTGTTTCGTTTATTTTAACCACAACTCCCTTGTTCCGCTGATGATTATGGACAAGTAGGTAACGTAACGTTCCGTGAGCTTTAATCCTTGGTTTACAACGGGAAAGTGTGCGCTTATGGAACGTTCAAAACTACGATATGGCTGGAACATAACTCCGTTTCCGCTTGAAGGAGGTGTCGCCTAAGAGAGGTGGCCGTCAGCGAAATTTTTATCCTACTTAATCACCGTTTTGATGCTGATGAATTCCTGTCTGTTCTTTCTTAGGCTGTAATACCACGATAGATTTGGTTTTCCTTGCTGATGGAACAAAACACATTAAGAGATCGCATTTTAGGAAAATAATGCGTTTCATCAAGAACTTAGTCAAAGTGTTCCACGTCTCTCAACAAGGCACCCACGTTAGTTTGGTGTTGTACGGGGACGATTCTGAGACAATTTTCAATCTAAATGATTACTTTTCCCTAACGGAACTCAACTATGCACTCCCCAAGATTAAATCACCCAAGAAGAAGAAAAGATACGTCGGTAAGGGCCTCAAACATGTTAAAGACAACGTTATTGCAAAACATGGCCGTAGTGGCGTTCCTAAAGTCGTCATTCTTTTGCAAAATGACAAATCAAAGGACGGTATAGAGGATATCTCACAGGCGATCAAAAACGACGAGGTGAAGATATTCTCAGTTGGCTACGGAAATAAGAAGGTGAAGGGACAACTCAAAGAAATTGCTTCCAAGCCAACGTCGCTGTACTACAAATCTACGAAATACTCCGAAATTAAGACGGCTTACTTTGTACAGGAAATGAAAGAATCTGTCTGTATGGGTAAGTGCGGTCTAGTGTTGGATTAATCTTAATGGCATTGTTTGTCGCTCTCGCTTGTTTTCATCGCTTATAAAATGATCCAAGGCCTGCGAATCAGCAGCATTTCCATGCATGGAATCGATAGCTCAGTTTTCCTGCATTGGGAATACAATTTAACTAGCTTTCTATAATGCTCGCTGCAGTATTAACAGATGTACTTGCCCGTTCGGAATAGTGTTTACATTTATCTAGTAATTCGAAATTTAGTGATAGGTTTCGTAGCAGTCTTGTCTCTGTAGTAAACTTCGCCTTCAGCTAATCCACCGTAGGAAAAAAGATGGCCGCTGTACATTTTACCACAATGCCTTGCGAACCTAACACAGCCTATAAAGCACAGATAAAGCCAAATTTTTACAATATTTTTCCCTGTGCTAAGGACATTGAGTAGCCTAGGTTTGAAGATTTTAAAACGTTTCTCTACGTTTTCATGAACGTTGTTAAGGTTTTTGTGCGCTAAGAATTATGGGTAAATGTGCCGGTCGCCATTTTTTTTCCTACGGAGGATTGCCACGGTGCGTTACATTTTTTTCAAGGATAACTGTACTCTCTCTCATTTTGCAGCATTAAATCCTTGTTCATCATCCCCGTGCTTTAACAACGGCAGATGCACTCCAAAAGGAGGTGGGTTTTCCTGTGCATGTCAGCCAGGATTCTCAGGAAGCATTTGTGAACACGGTAAGCTTGGCAAATATAGCGTTTCATGTAGCTTCTTTCAATTTTATTTCTACTCAAGTCGGACTAATTTTTAGCTTTGCCCCAGCTAGTGTGGAGGACTTTGGTGTTAACATGTCTTGGAATATTTCCTTCGCCATATTCGTCGCAAAAAAAGAAGAACTCGACACTGCTTTGTGGGACGATTGGAACATCATTTTGCTGACTTTTTATAGCAAAGCATTCCTTCTGTAAGAAGTGTCGATGTAAACGCAGAGCTTTCAGTACAGTGAACACAAGGTTAAGGCTTCGATAAACAATAAACATGTAATATGACACAGCCAACATACCCTGAGAACAGGTGACCGCTAAATAGTATGGAAATGTTAACTTCCGTCTGAATATTTTTACAACGGACCATATCTGGCGTAAGCTCTAGGTTTTTTATGTTTGTAATTGTGTTTTCTCTGTTTTTTTTTTTTTTTTTTTTTTTTTTTTTTTTTTTCTCCTCTAGAAATATCTCCATGTTTTCCAAATCCATGCGAAAATGGCGGACATTGCTACCAATCAGGTGACTCGTTCACATGCAGCTGTAAAGCTGGTTTTACATCGGAAAACTGTGAAGATGGTAAGGGTATCATGCAATAACGAAGCCAAACAGTTCATTAACTCTGCACTTATATGTAATTTATGTCTATAAAATGCAGGTTTGTTTTTGCATCGAACACCGCAAAATTGACGGATGTAGTGCTCGTCTGCATTGCATCCAGCCAAAGTGTTCAATTATTCCGGATCTTCTCCGGGACTAGGATTATTTCTTGTCCTCCATGGATGGGATGCTTTGGGGTGCGCAGTGGCAACATGGCTACTACGCTCGACTCCGGATCGATCGATCCGGGTCGAGCCCTGGCCGGGGACATTGTGTTGTGTTCTTGGGCAAGATACTTCACTCTGACAGTGCCTCTCTCCACCCAGGTATGTAAATGGGTAAGACTAGCATCCCATCCAGGAGTGAGTAGAAATACTTCTAGTCGCTTCCTGCTACTGAAACCACGATAAGCTCCGGTTTGATGGACATTTTCACTCGTGTGCAGCCTTTACCTACCTACCCAGGTGGGATGCTGGTCCATTGCCGGATTATCCCCAACATTCGCTGATAGTCATTTATGCACCTGGGGGGAGAGAGGCGGTCGAGAACAAGCAAGGCTCGAAGTCGGACTACTCCAGAGTCCAGCTCGCTAACTAGGCCACTTCGTCCCAATAAGAACTGTGAGGGGAGAAATGACTGAAAGTTTTCAGTTTCAAGAAAATTCATTTTTACCATAATAACGTCTCTTAGATATAAACGAGTGTGACTCTGATCCCTGTGTGAACAATGGTGAGTGCAAGAACACACCTGGAAGTTATCACTGCGCCTGCCCACAAGGATATTTAGGAGTCAACTGCCAGTCAGGTGAGTGCTCATTGTTAAATCTAATACACCGAATGCAAATATGGCCGACCGCTCGGTTGGCGCCCGGGACGAGTCGCATGCAAGCGAGGCCAGTCAGGCTTTGATGTTTTGTTTTGACAATGCTTCCCCAGAAAAGTCTTGCTTCGTCTTCGATCTGGTCTCCTATAAGTTGTGTTCCTGGATACCACCAGAAGGAATTGAAATCTTCCACAGCAGAGAAAGTGTGCTTTTTTTTTTTTTTTTTTTTTCGTTTCCGCGGTCGCCCCTCAGGGAAAACAGACGAAGGTAAGTAGTTCACGATCGACGAAGGAACTGTTAAAGCTTATTCGTTCAGGCTGGAAGATCTTAGACAATGTGTAAGCGACCGCATTTTGCTCTAAGTCGTTCTCATTTGGCTCAAAGCATTCACTGGATACAACGATGGGAATTGCATTGATCCACTATTTTCCCTAAGCTTAAGAGGCGAACGGTGGAAAATTTATATCCCTTCTCGTGGCGTTCAGAAACACAGCAGCTCGTAGCCACAGCTAAATAAAACAGACCAGATCGACGACGAAGCAAGAATTTTCTGGAAAAACATCAAAGCCTGACTAGCCTCGCTAGAAAAGACTATTAGCTTTGTCGTGACGGAAAGTAATGGTCTGTTTGACGTGAAAACATAAACACTATCGGCTCCTCTGCGTTACAAACATTCAGTCCTTGACGGCAAATTATCTTAGTAATAAATCTCGCTCGAAAAAAACGGTTTGAAAACTCATTTTGCGACAACTAGACCGAAACGGTTGAAAAACGTTCAAAATTTAGGGTCAAAACTAGCCAGTCAAGAAATGGCAGAGTTTCCTGAGTTTCGTATCACCGCGCACTTTTTTGGGTTTTAAATTTTGTTTAGATCTATTGTTCGTATTCCTCAATGTAATTAGTTTATTTGATAACAAAAAAAAAAAACCGCTATCTTCCAAGATCTTTTCCAAGAGGCTCAGTTTGGGTAGTCGCACCGTAAACTCTCGATGGAAAATCGCCCTCGTCATTGCCAACCCAAATTGGATTTTGATTGCTGACTCATACATGCAGTTATTTAAACTTTTTATTCTTTGTTTTTTGCAGTTTGCAAGCGTAACAAATTTAACTTGGCTTTCCTAATTGACGGTTCTGCAAGCATGCAAACCCTCACCTCGTCAGCTGCTTTACAATACAAGAACCTGATCAAATCTGTGATCGATTTCTACAAGGTCGACAGAGACGACACCAATGTGGGACTCGTGGTTTACTCCTCGATAACCATAACACAGTTTACATTTGATACGTATTACTCCAAGACAGACATCAACGATGCTATCGATACAATGAACTACCCTGAGAATGCCACTTATACTGGTGCTGGTCTAGAAGCTGTTCAGAATAACCTCTTTGGTCACGCCCGACCAGGAATGCACAACTGTCTGGTTGCTGTGACGGATGGCACGTCGATTGACGATGTGTCGTTGCCTTCGGCGCATCTCAAAGCGATGAAGGTTGTCACTCTGGCAGTTGGTGTCGGAGAATATTATGCTACAGAGGAACTACAGCAGATTGCAACTACACCCTCTCATGTGTTTGAAGCACCAGTTTATGACGATCTGCATAGCACCGGTGACAAAATAAAGGAGTCGCTTTGTAATGGTAAGATTGAAATGATCAATGAAGAGTAACCAGGAAAAACGTACGTGTATATAATTATGTTCGTCGTCAAACTTGATCTCTGTCCTCCACAGCGGTTTGTATATTGGGCGGGAATTAGGTGTCGGGGGTTGAAAAAAGGAAAAAAAAAAACTGAGTGCCTCTCTTCTGTGTTTATTTCTCCACTTGATTGATCTCTGTTTTCAGTAAAGGAGTCTCCCGTGGAGACAATGAGGAGAGTTGTGGTAGCCATATGTTACGATATAGCGCTATATCAAAACATTGTCTGATGTCTATTGTTTGTAGTTAGCTTCTCGTATGGTTTTCCTCCCTTAGCTGTGGATCACTGCTTCAGTAATCCATGCAGTAATGGTGGAACCTGCCAGAGCTTATTTGATAGCTACGAATGTACTTGCCCATCTGGTTATGAAGGAGTCAACTGTGAGATAGGTGTGTTCTAACTATTTTTCCTACGTAAGATTCACTTCTTTCGTGTGCGTGGACGCAGTGCGAGTAGAACTAGAAACAAGGTCAAAATCGCTGAGAGAATATGATTTAATTTTGTATAAACCACCTACTGTATCGCTATTTGTTTGCCTATTACGTCCTAACCCAATTTTTTTTGGCAAAAAATCATAATTGCTTACATTATTTACAATAAAGTACTGTACTTTCTACCATTTGGTGCTTCCACAATACTCTAATAATAATAATAATAATAATAATAATAATAATAAAATATTTATATAGCGCCAATCCACTACCTTTAGAAACAATACTTACATTACTTTCGGAACAATACTTATGCTTACTCAACTTACAATACAATACAATACAATACAATATTTTACCCTACTTACTGTACCGTTCAAAACTTTCTTTACTTACAATAAGAGACAATACTCTCTGCTTACAGTGAGGTTAAATATTTACTCTACTGACAGTGTTAAAGAGAAAGCCTACCAGTCCTACAGACCTTTCTTTTAGAAATGCTCTTGCAGCAAAAGAAAAAAGCCGAAGTTATCAGGTTAATGGAGGGTATACTATAGTGCAACGTTGATTTATCTCTCCTTGACAGACATTAACGAGTGTTCAAACGTGGCATGTGGGGAAAGCCAACTCTGCATTAACTTCCCAGGGACTTCGTTTTGTAACTGCAGACCGGGATTCTTTAACAAAGAGAACTTATGCAGAGGAGGTACTGGATGTTGTACTCGACGTCTTATTTTAAACAGCTTCTTACACTGCAATTGTTACACTTAGCTTCAACTTTAAAAAGATGATTTTTTTCAGATGCTGAGAAGATAATTTGCCATTTACAGAAATCTGGGTCGGGGGACCCGGTGTTGTTGCTGTTATTGTTGTTTATTTCCTTTATCACTTGCAGCCATTTCTCTTTGTTGTTGGCTTATCGTTGCCTCGCTGTTTTTCCCCTTCACGCTGTTTGATTATTTATATCGCCAAGATGTTTTTTTTCAAAGATTCGTTAAGCTCCGTCTATTAAAGTTTTTGATTTTCATTTTCATCAAAGAATATTCAAGTGGTTTTAACGTTGGCTTCGTCTTATACACTGGAGAAGACATTGATGAATACCAGAAGGGGAATTTTAAAAAACAAGTGGAATTCGTCAAAGGCGTTACAAAAACCTTGAAAGATGATGAAGATGACACGAAAGTGGGCATCATAACATATTCTGATAAACCATACCTAAAGCACAGATTCGATGATAACACCACGCATGCAGTGTTTGGAACTGTCTTGGACAATCTCAACGTAACTGGTAAAGGAAGAAATATCGGAAAAGCGCTTGAACTAGCAAAAACCGAGTTATTTAACCGCTCAGACGAGCATGGAAATAACAAAGGACGAGACATTCTTGTTGTTCTGACTGACGATGGATCAGACGACGACCTAGCAGTCCCTTCGTTTGCTTTGAAGCGAGGCAATGTCACAATTTTCAGTGTCGGTGTTGGTCGATATTTACGTGGTCAGTTGAATGAGATGGCATCAGAGCCTAACTCGGAGCATGTGGTAACAATTGATAGTTACGATGGTCTTGGCCCTACGATGGCGTCTCTAAAGGATGCGATCATCCAAGGTAATAAAATAACGTTAGTGACGTCACTAGTGGTTTATGTGCACTGTAGAAAACACCTTAGGCCTTATTCTGTCAGTTTATTTCATTTTCGTTTTTATTTTTGGCATTTGGCAGCAGAGGTAGAATTTTGTTTTTAGGGGGGTGTTGGTAGAGGAATTTGCATAAGGAAAGGATGGAATAGCATTTCTTGAACATTTGATGAAATATAGTTTTCTAAATTAGTATTATTGCTCACGTTTTCAATTGCGTTTTTGTCAGAGGTTGACCCTTGCTCCATGACTCCTTGTTCAAATGGTGGGACATGTCTTAATCTTCCTGAGGGTAGCTACATGTGCATCTGTGCGTCTGGCTGGACAGGAAAACAGTGCGAAGTTTGTAAGTACATCTTTCCTTATAAAACAACTTCTCCGACGAAATTGCTGTTCTGGTAATTGTTAATCCGCATGAGACGCTATACCATAAATCTTGCATCAAGAAGTCTAGTAAATTTCCATGAGCTTTCTTAATATGTACATTTTATCTGATACAAATTCGTCTGCACATGAGGCCGCCACCAAAGAACGCCATTCGGCTCCTGTCCTTCACTGAGTAACCTCCCGAAACACCAACACCTGGCTCCATGTCTCCTTTGGCCAGTCCCTACCTTTTTTAGCATCTGAAGTATGAGGTCATTTGCCTAACATTACTTGATCCATATGGATACTTGATGAGTCATCTCGATACACTTAAGTCTCGCCTTGGACTAGCTATGTAATGAAAGCGTGGTTAGTTCAGCATATACTGGCGGTCTTTCTCAGTATTGTTAAACATTTTTTTTTTCTATTTTTGCAAGATAACTTCATTGTGTTGTTATTGTTTGCTTAGTTGGATCGGCCTGCGTAGTATCCCCGTCCGCCTGTGGTAACAATGGTAACTGCACCGTCAAAGACGATGGGTCGCCCCAGTGTGAGTGTGCTCCTGGATGGAACGGAACATACTGTGAACATGGTAAGGGAAAGAACAAGCTTAACGTGGTATCGTTACATGACTATCAATGTTTAAGAGGCTCCTCTGATCGCCAACTCGGGCCAAGTGCTGCGTTGCACTTCCTTAACTCTTGAACTAAAACCGTTATTACATGTATGAAAAAGACTCCTCACTAGCCCGGGGGGTACTCTGAAAATCAGTGGGTAGGGGTGTTTTGCTGGTGCACTGAAACCCTTACCCTGAAATAGACGTTGGTCAGCTTGATTTTGCAACTCTATTCTAGACTGGGCACCAAAAACACCTACCCTCTGCCAAATTAGTTATTTTCCTTTTCAGAAACTTCATCACTATCGTAATCTAACATAAGCTAACTAAACCAATATCTTATAAAAATCACTTCTGAAACCCCGGGCAAAGAACCCTGTTCCGCTCTTAATTACACCCTATTCTAGACCAAAACTGTCTGATTTCTCTACCCGACTCCAGACTGAACTACCTTAAAACCATACTCTTTACAGCGGCACATACCCATATACCTTATAGATGGGAGTGCCCCTCCCCCTCTCAGGCCCACTAGAGGCCATGCTGTTTTATATACCAAGAATTAAACGCGATTGACAAAGTAATTATGGTCCTTTTTCAGACATAGATGAATGTACACAGAATCCTTGTGGTAATGATGGGAAATGCACCAACACACCCGGAAGCTATGATTGTAAATGTCCTGTTATATTCATCGGAGAACATTGCCAGACACGTAAGAGGCTGTTTATTTGTATATCTGTGGATTTTGGGTTCACTCCCAATCTATTGATAATTAGAAAGGTGTCAGTTAAATCGGCTAGACTGTGATTGTGTGTCAGTTAGTCAGTCAATCAGTCACTTAGTCAGTCTGTCAGTCGATAAGTTAATCCGTCACTCAGCCAGTCAGTCAGTCCGTCAATCAGTCAGTTAATCAGTCAGTCAATCAGTCAGTCAGCCAGTCAGTCAGTCAGTCGGTCGGTCAGTCAATCATTCAGTCAGTCAGTCAGCTGCAACCAACCCGACAGCAGGCAGGCAGGCAAGCAGACTCACTGGAAGGCAGGTGGGCGGACAGGTAGACTGGCAGATAGACATGTAGACAGACAGATACCCAATTGAGTAACAGACTGTCCGACAGACAGGAGACCGATTGAAAGACTAGCTAACTACAGTCTGTCAGTCAGTCAGCCAGCCAGTCAGTCAGTCAGTCAGTCACAGTCAGTCAACCAAGTGAATTTATTAAACAAAGTAAGCCAGATAACTGTACAATATCCTCACTCTAATTTATCCCAATCTGTGGTCTTTGATCCTCCTTACTATGCACTTTTTAGGTTGCGAAGGGCAATATATCAACGTTGGTTTCTTGATCGATGGTTCTGCAAGCATGGACCTTTCTGGCAGTGGTCACTTTAACAAAACTCTCGAGTTTGTCAAAGGTTTGATCGAATACCTTGACGTCTCCAAGGAACGAGCTCACGTCGGACTGGCAATCTTTTCCAGCGACGTTTATCAAGTTTTCAATTTTGACGATTACCACAACTCGACAGAAGCAGTTGCCGTTGTGAGCAATGCGCCTTTTCCAAGTCAAGGAAGACACATCGGAAAGGCACTGAACTATGTGCGACATAAGATGTTTTCAGGTGCTACACTTCGTAAAGATGTTTCTAACTACCTAGTTCTTGTCACTACTGGTTCTTCTTACGACTTAGTAAGAACTCCAGCTAAAACCTTGCGTGACAGAAACGTGACAATATTTGCGGTCGGTGTCGGAGACGACTACGATGAAGACGAGCTCAAGGAGATAAGTGGCAATGATGGCGATCACGTTTACGGAACGTCTTTTGACGGACTGAAGGATCTGAAGAAGGAGCTGAAAAAACAAATTTGTTTCTGTAAGTTTTTCTTTCGATTTTTGCGAAAAAAAAAAAGAAGTAAAGGTACCCGGTTCAAGTGAAACATGCGCAAGAAATTGCAATTTATTAGTTTTAGTTTCATTTCACCTTGACTGATTTGAAGAAAAGCTCAATTTCTCTGATTGGGTAAGGCCCATTGACCCAATCCTCTTACCCCAAAAGAGATTGCATTTTACAATGTCCCTCGACGAAATTAGTTTACCAGAGTTCTTTATCCATTCTTGTTTCCGCTGTTTTTAATCATGACGGAATTAACTATGTTAAATTTAACTATCTCGACGATCATTCTTTTCCCTTGTGTTATTGCTGTTTGCAGTGGAAGACCAAGGAATGTGTGACTCTTCACCGTGTGTCAATGAAGGAACATGCATAAACACTGGACGCAGTTACCGCTGCGATTGTTCGCGTGGTTACTATGGAAAGCAGTGTCAATTTGGTATGTGTTGATTAATTAGTCAGCTTCAGCGAACCAGAGAGTCGGTAAACACCTATTATGACGATTTTTTTTGTTTGTTTAGTTATGTTTTGAAGATAAGGTTGTGTGAGAAATGACTTGGATGTAACTAAGAGTGTTGACAAACGTCCTTACGAAACTTTGTAGAACACTTGAGGGCAGGAAGATGATCAGTTTATTACATCTTCCTTGTGTTATTTTCTTCCTGCCTCCCTACCTTTCTCCCTTTCTTCCTTCCCCCCCCCCCTCCCCCTCGATTCCCTAGCTAAGAAAACTAAGAAGTCTGAACACAGAAGCATGAAAAGTATGATTTGACCTACATAATGCCAAAGTAGTATGCGAAGACAGTTACGATGTGACATTGTCTACGATAAAATTTAAGACATACACTGGACACTACCCTTAGGCTGTGGATTCAGAGAACTGGGTCTTAAAGTACCAAGCAATCGTCGAATTCCAGATAAAGACATCACAGCTTCCTCTCAAAGAGGCAAGGGGCGGGCAGCTTACCGAGGGAGGATTGGTGTCGAGACTATGGGTAGCTGGGAGGATGGCTGGTGTTCGTCACAAACAGACGCGGCGCCATACTTCCAAGTGTTTTTTGGTGAGTGTTCTTTGGGTACTTTTATTAACATAAAAACAATGGGCAAGTATACGTCACGGCAATGTCCCATACAGGCGGAACTTATCTCGATTTATGTAGCATGAAAGTTCTAGGGATTTTTCTGCTCTCCCCTGGATGGGACGCTGATTACTCCCCAGCGTTAAATGTGCCCGTACCCATTTATACACCCGGGTGGAGAGAGGTATTGTGAGAGTCTTGTCTTACCCGGGAACATAGCGTAATGACCCCATGCAGCTCGAACCCTGACCACCCGATTCGGAGTCCAACGCGCTAACCAGAGTCCACCGCCATAACGTTTTCTTATTTGTCATCATGGCCATGATGCTACAGTTTGTTTACAGACTCACCTGGGGTGGGTCGCTAAGTGGTTATAATTTTCCTCTGTCGTAGTTCGAGTGTTTGGGAAGTCTGATGTCAGTTTTCACATATGTTTAATCTTTGTGTGTTTTTTTTTTTTCCTTTGTCTTAGGGTATCTTACAAACGTAAGTGTGATTGAAACAGAAGGTGTCACGGATGGTTTAACAAACGCTTGGGTCGAAAGTTACTATGTATCAGTGAGTAACAGTTCTGAGAGGGAATCATTCGTCAACTACACTGAACAAGGAGATATAAGAATTGTAAGTGTGATATTGATAAGGATGTGTTTGCACTGTTATATATAGTTCCCAGAGTACAAATTCAGTAAAAACCTGCGTGTGTAAAAACCTACTTTTTTGAAGTCTAGGAAAATAGGTTCTTGTATTTTGGTGTACTTTAGTCATTGGCAATTTAGGCAGCCTAGGTTCTTAATTCCCGGCCTCAACAGTCCTCATGGGCCCGATGAGGATGAGTGAGTGAGTGTGAGGTTCTTAATTAGGTTCTTAATTTCCATGAAGGAGATATAGTTGTTGATTACCAGAAAAATTATAAACTCAAGTTGTGTTTTGTCCTTGAATATACAGTACTTATTCCAAGCTGTATTATGTATTTTCTTGTAATTTAAACCTGGCTTCTCAAAGTCACACTCCTCGTTTAAAATGTTTATTATAATTTTCCTTTAACCAAGATATAAGAACCTGCTTGATCATGCTTGGCTATTTTAGAGAATGAAAATGGCAGATTTAATACGGAAGTGTAGTTGTTAATTCGCAGCACAAACATTTTCTTTCTTTTTTTTTTTTTTTTTTTTTTTTTTTTCAGCTAAGATAATTAACAACACGTTTTTTCCCTAATTTTCCAGTTCAAAGCTAACGAGAACATTGATGGTATAAATGCATCTCTGCACGGGACGTGGACTCATTACATTCGAATTCATCCAGTTGGCTACAGAGGCACATCTCCCTGTTTGCGTATTGCTCTGTACGGCTGTGACTCAGGTAACAAATTACATCGTGTAACAGTGGCGTCAATTACGCGCACGGTTTTGTATCTGGCGAAAAAATATGTACGTAAGAAGTAACAAATATTTTGCTTTTCCTGCTCTCGAAGTTTTCTTCGAGTGTGAATGGGCAAGGCTAATATGTATTCTATTTCAAGATCTACTCTACTTCAAGGAACTACATCAGCTTCAAAAGTTTACTTGTGTTAAATTGAGTCAGTTAACCTGATCTAAATTTCAAACGATGAGGGTGACCCCCCATTATTTTTTTTTTTCCCGAAACCAGCTGAAGCAGATCTATACGATCTTAAGAGCCAGACCTCCTATATGTAGCAATGGACATGTTTTTTGTACTTACTTTAAACACTTTTTTTTCTTTCTTCAGAGGACTTCCCCTCCTCAGGTGTTTTATTACAAAGAAGCGATGAAGCAACAGAGGAAAAAGCAGTGTTTGACACATTTTTAGCAAGTAGGTCCCCAGCTGCAAAGGAAACAGAAAAAAACTTTGCACCTTTTTTTTGGTACCAACTGAATCGACTTGTATCTGTGATTACACCATGGCTGGCCTATGGTACAAATCACGATTAACTAATTCCACTGATTGCAATTTACTGGCGGATGAGGGGGACGTTTAGTGATATGGACCTTTTTCCTCCTCTGAAGTAAAGATGGCGCCGTTCTTGTTACTGAAAATAATAGGGGGGGAGTTGATCATCTTCCGTGCACTTAAGCCTTAATGGGGAGAGGGCACTACCACCCCCATCCCCGGCTAGGGTCCGTCCTCCAGAGATCGTTTAGATCAACCTGTTATCATAGTGACCTTAAGCAATGGCGACGACGACACCAAGGACGACGCCTAGCAAAAAATGATTTGTATTTTACCTTTGAATTTCGCAATTATCTAGATCTGTTCAGCCGGTCGAGTGGTCTAAAATCCTGCTCAAAATAAGTATGTAATGCAAGCGATCAATTCCAAAAGAAAATAATAACAATTAGCCGTCGTGGCTCACGTTCTACAAAATACCAAGAACTTGGTCATTCATTTGACGTTGCACATAGCTATTGCACTGCTCATCAAACCTTTTGTTTTGGTGACGTTCTCGTTGCCGTTTTCGTCTAGGTTTGCCTAAGGTCCTTATTAGCAATCAATGCACGCAAAAAATCAATTAAAATGAGGATATTCTATGACTCAGTTCTAAGCTATTGCGTCTTTTTGTAGTGATTCCAGTAGTCCTGTTCCTTGGTTTCTTGGGAGGTTCATTGTTCGTCTTCATTCGTTCACTTCGGTGAGTACTGAAGCATTTTCTTGCCTAAGCATGCTTTTTTACATATCAATATCTATATTGCTAGTTTACCTCACACTGAAATATTTGAAGCGGTGTCTTACTCAAAGTTTTCAATCCGAAACCAAGTTCAGCGACTTGTGGTTTAAAACAAAGAGATATTTTAGAGACGTTTTGGATGCCCAGGAAGTGCTGCAATAAATTCGGGTTCCTCGTCCATGAAATGATATTCATTGTTATAAGTATGTTGTTATATATTGAAGCCTAAGCATTCACTGACGTTTCAATCAGACTCAATACCCGCAAAGCCGTTTTATTATTCAATGCCATGACATGTAATTGATGTTGGATGCATCGTCGAAACACCTATACCAAATGAATACTCCTTTGACTTTACAATGATGACATAATTAAAGACTTACGCATTATAGTGAGTGTTTGTCAGTTGACCATCTACTTCCAGTCGTAGAACTATTCAAAACTAATTTGGGCGAATGGCTTTCTTTTTTTTTTTTTTTTTTGGTGCAGAAATCGATCTAAAGGCTATTCAACGGTTGACAGCCCAGACGACGAGGGAATCTACCAAACCATTCCCTATGATATGCCAATGTACGAGGTACAAACAGTCGCCATAGAGATTGGACCTGAGAAAGTAGATGATGTGAAGGATAGAGGATTTTGGAACGAGACCTATTGCTCTTCCTCCAGTGACGAAGATTATGAACACTACCAGAGCCTTAAAGAAGAACCGGAATATGAGAACCTGGCCTCAATGCAACAGTCAGGTTACGAGGTACAGACATTGACCGTTGAAGTCAACGAGACGGAGGTTGTTCCCGGAGAAGTTTTAAGTGAGACTGGCTTCCAGGAGAGCGTTTCCACTGGGGTGAGACGCAAGCAAGGGATTTATGAATTGCCCCGCTTTCGGCATTTGTTCGAAGAAGACGACGATGACGATGAAGATAAAGATGAAGATGGCGGACAAGAAGAACAACAAGATTATGCTGAATATGAAGATATATATGACAATGTTTTCTTTCCTGAAGCTCCAACCGAGGAGGTAAAGAGGAGGACCTTGAGAATTTCACCTGATGAAACAGCTCAAGACGGCATTTTCTCATTTGAGAACAAGGTGAACATATAAAGGGTCAATTATTCGATTACATTATATATTTGTTGCAAGGAAAGAATAGTTCTACCCCAAAACAATTGTAATTCGTCGTTTGTAATCCGTCTTAATCTTCTCCATCCTTAAACATCCTTGCTCTTTTAAGGTGTATTTTAATCTCTTTGGTGTTTTTCTCGCTTAGTTAACTACTATTTTCTGGTTTCCTTCAGTGTAAAGTAATTTTGTACCCGGCCAAAATAACTCAAAATACCTTAACTGAGCTCCTTTAAGACGAGAGAGCACAATAAATATCGTTGAATTAAAAATTGCTTCTAGTTTAGATTTACCTATAGATTTATATTGATAAATCATTGGATATTCTTTTTCTTTTTTTTTTTTTACTCCTTTGTTTTCAGATCTTTGGATTCGACCGTCGAACAACAACGCTTGAAGAAACTCAAAGGAAGAAAAGTCGAATATATCCATTCATTTGAAACACTTGCAGTTCACACTCAACCTCGGACCCAGTCCCTTGAAGTCCTCGACCGTTGACAAGCATATTTTCTTTGGCTTTCGTTTCGTTTTGAAGTATTTTGTAGATAATAGGTTATGTCAATCATCATTCACTGCGAGTTTGCTCATAGAGCACTTTAATTGCAGCTAATGTCTGCACTTTTGTGCTGCCAATTCCGGGACAAAGTTATATTTATATACTACATATTCGCTTCCACAAACCAGCTAAATGGTTAGCAATGACAGTGAAACATCTTAATGAGTTTCTATTACATGTAATTGTTACTTAATTTGTTATTGGCCGAGTTATATCTTAAATTTAATTACGTTATATTTCATGTGAGACATTCATGATTATTATTCCTATCAGATAGCTATAGTTTAATCAGACATTGCTTTGTTCCAGATTTTTCTAACCATTGTCGGAAACTATCGAGTAATGGCGCGTTCATTACATGACTTTGTTATGTCACGTTCATTGCGTGACTTTGTTATGTCACGTTAGCGTTACGGTCTAAAAGGATCGCGTGCAGGTATGCGTGAAAGCATGATATTATATGTTAATGGTTTGAGTGGACCTGTCAGAAAAGAGCTTCTTAGCCAATGAGTGTCTGTTGTGTACGGAACTAGAGAAAAATAGAGTGTCGATTATTTGTTTAAAAATTTCTTTGTGCCTTCTCGAGTTTTGCTATAAGGATCCCTGTCTACAACAAAGCTGCTTAATCTTGCGGACCTATCTAGTGATTTCCCTCTCGAAGTTAAACTTTGGACATTTGGAAAAGGATCCTATATTATGAATTATACTTCACATGTCTGCCCTGAATTCTTGACAATTTATGAGAAAACATAGCTTATTTTAAGCCTCTAACTCTTCGATTTTTAAAACTTTTATTTATTTTTATATAATATTTATTTCTTTTTTATTCCGAGGTACCCTTAACCTGTGCAAAGATTTAAGTCTTCGGGAGTGTAAGCAAAATAACAACCGCTTTCTGATAATTTCCAACAAAAGGTGTTAATCATCAACATCTTACTGTGTGTGCGTATGTTGGCTTATGGTTATGCTTATGCGCAGTGGAAACCAGTCTTTACCATTTGTCAACATATTCAGTTTCTAGTCTCTCAGCTGAAAAGGAATACGAGAAATTGAATTGTATATGGTAAGCGCCATTTTCGTTTTGTTGGTTTGCCGACTTTGGAAAAACCCTTACCATTATCCAATTTCTCATCCCAACCGGTTTATTCCCGCAAATGATAAGGGCCTATTCATTCCCATCGTGTCCGCTAATACTCCCAGAGTACTCCCAGAAAAATTAGGTTGGGGTGTGCAGCTCGATTCCAAAAACCCTTACCCTATTTAAGATCAAAATCTGCGATTTTCCCTACCCTATTTATGACCTGGACAAAAATTCCACACCCTATTATAACCCGACCCCAAAATCAATACCCTGTTTTAGACCTGCCTTATAATTAGTTATCCAGTTCAAACCGATGTTAAAGGCATTGTGAAGGGCTTTTGTTGATATCAGGTCTTATCGATAATGACGAAAAAGTATCTTCTTCTAAACAACATACACAATTCAAGACTGGAGTGCAAAAACCATACCCAGTGGACAAAATGGCCAAAATCGCTACCCTCTTTATGATCAAAACGGTTGAAAAACCATACCCTTTGGGGCCGCACATACCTATATAGCCCATATAAGGAAATATCCCTAGGGTTCCGCAGTGATACGGTAACTTTACAGTATTTTGCAAAGAGCCTCATTGACGTGAACAGTAAGGCTGTATACGTACATGTTTTCAGAAGCCCTTGAACTGTAATAACCTGCTCTTGTCTTAATGGCGCTAAGTGGCAAGTACTTTGCCACCAAAACTTTCCTCTATTACGAAAATAGGACGTAAGTAGGATATCTACACTTGACTTATTTCAGATCCCCACCCCCCCCCCCCTCAATACTTGTGGCATCTGCTAAAACACCAGCTTGACGATGAGCAAAGCCGTTGTAAGACACATTCCGCTAAACGTCGCCAAGTACATGACATGCCTCCTAAAGTTTATGTTTGAGGGCGTTTCAAGTTCCACTAGATTAAAACTACATGTCTCAAATACCTTAAGAAATACGCGCGCTGATATGTTAAAACTCGTGTTTCTACTTAAAAAGAAGATTCCACGTTGCCGTGCGTCTGTTCAGCATTAGTATAAATCTACTAGCGTTCTATTACGAATGCCGTTCTCTGATCCGTTCGCTGGCTACGCTGGTCACTATCTATTCTGCGAAAGATGGTGAGTAGCGTAGCAGTGCGCCCTTGTTAACAAAATGATGGCCACTCCTTTGCGTTTTCGAGGTATCTGTGACAAGAATTTATACAAAGTTTTGAAACACTAGTAGATTTATACTAAAATAATTAGATTATTCGCTCTCGATTTCGATGCGTAATAGTTGACGCGTTCACCAACCATGAAGTAATCTATATATCTACAACAGAAAGGATAGTCAGTAGCGTGACCAAAAGGACGACGGCGTTCGTGATAGAACGCTAATAGATTTATACTAATTTTCCATAGTTCATGTAATAGATTAAGTAAGACTTCTGTACCACAGTTCTACAAAACATCAGGTTTCAAGTAGTTTACAGATACTTCAACTACTACTTAACGATTGTTCTATGAACGGGAGAAAAGAGTCTACCAATAAAGTTAAACTGCTCTTTAGATAGAAAAGAATTACACTGATGGTTAATTAAAACTAAAATGTTTACTTATATGTTTTTAAACCGTGTGATGTTCTTACGCCTGTTTAGTGGAGTTATGTAGACTTCAACAACAAAAAAAGGAAAACAACAGACGATAATTCATTCAGTTGATTATTAATTTAGACATTCTCCAACAATTTTGTTCATTTTGAATTAATATGTTTCCGTCACAATATCGACTCAATTTCGAGTTTAAAATATAGCCTACAATCAATATAGCTTGTAACGTAAAATAGGTAGATTTTTTTTTTTTTTTTTTTTTTTTTTTCGGAAAACTAACAAAACAAAAATAAACAAAGAACCCAGCAAATTTTGCTCCATAAAGCTACATGAGTTGCAAAAAACATCACGCCGCAAGTGCTTTACAAATACTTCAATCACTACTTGTATTAACGACAGTCCAGTGAACTGGAAAAATGAGATTCTATCGAATTATACTACCATTTAGATACCGAAGAATTACGAACGAGGCTAAAACATGCAGGCGTTTGGACATGCAATTTTGAAACATCTGATGTTTTTACGTCTGTGTCGGGGAGTATAGTAGAGTTCAAAAGCTCAGAAAAACAACGGCAGAGAACTGTTGAGTTCATTTTCTGAGGCGAAGACCTCGATTTTAAATGACCTCAAACAGTTTTGTTTGTTTTAGTATTTTGTTTCAATGAACTGTGCCAATATAGGCTCAATTTTGAGTTGAAACAGAGCCTACAAACAATATAGCCTTTTGATTAAAATAAACTGATGGTTTTGTTGAAAACCTTACAGAGCATTAATAAACGAAAAAAAAACAATAATTAAATTACAAACCAGGAAATTAGTCCTTTTCGGTACAAACTATGCACTTGCTGAAAGGGAGGTTAGTTCATTTTAAAGTATCCTAATGTGAATAGAGCGCGATCGCGACTAGTCGTTGTTGCGAGCTAAAAAGATTTGAAATATTTAATGCATGAAGTATATTTTAAGAAATAACTCACACCCAATATCCATGCGACGAAAAATTTCCGTTTTCCTCGTGTTTGAAGTATTATGACAGGTTAAGCGATACGCTTAGTAACTCGAAACAATGATTATGTAGATCGGTGTAGATCGGTTGCATTTTTTTGCACTATTATCATAACATGTCGACAAATTAAAACTCCATCGATCATCTCAGCGACTTCAAAAGTCGCCTTTAATCTACTCTAGCAAGATGGCCTGTATAAAGACTACAGGCCTATCATCTATGGCGTTTACGCTTTACTCGTTATTATCTCTTCTTTGGATAAGCTCCACCAAAGCTGAAGGTTGGTTGTAGTTCATGTTTTAATTGAAGTTGCTATTAACTGTCCGTTTGATACAGTCACTACTTGGCTGCCTGCAGTCACTAATTCTTTGTTTGTTTTCTATTCCCCTTAAGTATGGTGTTTCAGCACAACTTTAAAAACAACTTTTGAACTTAAGAAGAAGCAAACAAACTCAGAACTAAAACACAAACAACCTTGCGTACATAATTTCAGACTCACTGTTGTCTAAATATATGGTCAATTAAATGCCCATGGGAGTATGTGACTCAGCTGAAAACCAACCATTGTGGAGTATTGTATTAAACGTTTGGCAACGCTGTTCGCGTTGAAAATGTGGCTGTTGCATTCTGCCCGATAACGCTTAGTTCAAATATACATGTATAAAGAATGGTTTGATTAAGTTTTTGTTAGATTGGAATTTGTCTCATATTGTAACGTGAACAAATCTCAGGTAATTATGCAAAACCTTAGAATGCCACAGCCATAAGTAACTTCTAGAAACAATGATCACTTTTCTCCGAAATAACAGAAAATTTAGAAATACCGATATCTGCGGAAGCGACCGAGAGGCACAAGCCCGAGCAAATTCAAAGAACATACCAAATTAACAATGAAACTGTCAAGCCAGTAGTTCGTAGAGGAAACTTTAATTATGTCTTAGAAACGAAACTGCTTGGGTGTATGTTATCAACACAAAGATTGAAAGTCATGTTTATTCATTACACGTCTAATGAAGTCTTGCTAACTACTACATAACAAAACAAACAGAGGCACAGCAGGCCAATTTTTTTTTTTAAATATAAAGAAGGTTTTTTGTATTGTCAAATATAATAGAGTAAAATGATGTATAAACCCGCAGAGATCAGTTTGTGCTAAAATGAGTTCAGACAAGTCTACAAGCAAACAGTTTGATGTTTAACAACTTCGTCACTGAACCGTTAAAACGCGACTTGATTTTAAACGTTTAAAATTGTCGTTTCCCAGATCAGTCTTGACGTATGGTATTAAGAAATACTTTGTCCGTGATTGTGTTTGATATACTAGTATGTGAAACTAGTATCTGCGAGTTCTTATAGTGTGCTAATTTCGGTAGCTATTTGTGAAGCTTGTTGAAGACGCTGTACTAAATTTGGCAATCAATCATGATTTTGACATCGCATTGCGTTAGATGTTCTTGTCTTTGAAGCGAAAAAGAAAAGTGTATTGATAAGACTTTGGGAGCCGTCAAAACCGTTCAAGGCTTTGGTTGTTTATTGCGCCTGACAACAAGATGCAACTGGTTGTTTCAAATACAATCCTTAATTGTTTTATCTATTTATTTTAAAGACTAGAAATGTGTGCGTACGAATTTAGACAATTTGCGGATACTTGCTACTACACGTAACCAGGTCTCGCAAGAACGTTACGCATGTTTTCAATCGCGCGTGCTTGTCGCCATGCCATCTTAACGATATGCCTTATTGACGAGTCCAATATTAGAATCACGTCAGTCGAAATCGGATCTTCCTTGTGACGTTTGCCGGACTTCCCTAAAAACAATTGCCGAGTGTAGTACCAATTATCGGTAAATTGTTTAAATTCTTAAGCTTACTGCGCATATTTCTCAAATTATAGCCATCATGTTAAGAGTTTTGGAATACATTGATAATCTTAGCGCCATAGAAATTGATATAATCTATTATAATTATTTTTTTTTTTATGTCTTGACTATCGCACAAAGGCCATCTGCGACCGTATAATAGCATCGAAAGTTAACCTTTTGGTCTTTAAGAAATTTAACTCAATGTAATTTTTAAATTCAAAATTATTTTCCACTTGAAACTTTATAACTCCATACAAAGATAAAGATCGGTGACTAAGTTCTTAAACCCAAGCGTAACACGATTGTCTGGAGGTTCGTTGCCAATTAAAGAGTGCTTTTTTCTTTTGTCTTGATGACCACACAAGTGCTATTCGCTTACGATTGAGACCAGACTCCACTGAGGCGTTACCATCTAAAGTCTGCGTCTAGTGAGTAATATGGAGATTAAACAAATCACGGCGGCGACGCCATCTAGAACGTCACCAAACAAAAGGGCAAATGAGCAAAATAATACCATAGCTATGCACGTACGTTGTGAATGTTGATACATTTCTTGTCCGTCAGCTGCAAAACAACAACGTGAAACGATCAAGTTCTACTAATTTTGGAAAACGTGAACCACAATGGCTAACCTTTCGTATCTTCCTTTGGAATTGAACACTGTCATTGTATGTTTAGCCTGTGCAAGTTTTTAGATCGATAGGCAAACTCTCAGATCCACACAGCTGCGACAATCGAAGGTAAAATATGAATAATTTTTTACAAAGCGTCGTCCTCCGCGTGGCGGTCGTCATTCAGTGCCGGAAGCTCCCTGATATCTACAATATTACACGCTCTGCAGACAAATTACTAGGTCGGTTGCGAATAATGTTGTTAATGTTGTCGAAGGAGTTTTACAGGAAAAGACGAACTAAGGGCTTGTCAACCAGTTCTGTTCTTAGAGACAGCAGTGTTCTGGACAAGTTTGTTTTTTTTTTTTCGGCTAGAAGAGTATTTTTCACTTGTGTATTAAATTTGAAAGTCAGTAAACAATTTAGCTGAAAACAAAATCAGACCGTCGTTAGCGCTGAGCTGAGTACAGAATGGCACAAAACTAAATTTGTAACTGATTCAAGTTGTAAAATTGTTGGCTATTTACTATTCTTTCCTCCAGTGCGTATATAGGTTTGTATCGTTATATTTTAGATGCAATATTCATTTGAAGTAACCGTGAATAAGAAGAAGTTGTTCGATGGAAATGACTACATGAAGCATCTTTTCAATTCGATACAGTCTTTTATTTCTTTGATGGTAATAACGTAAAATATAAATTGCAATCACAACCTAATTTGTTTTCTTGCAGAGTTTCGCTGCCGCTACGTATTTTCAAACGCATTATCATATCATGGTTAACTTAACTTTCTCTGCAAACCCAAGTTAAGCTTACCGGTACCCTTTTAAGAAACGCATTAATCTCATGTCTCTTTCTTTAGTTTTAGTCATTTATAAAAACAAAACAACTTGATTTAAGATGTTAATTGCAACGATGATTAACGAATGATCAACGATGGCTGTCAGCCTCCGCTAGCCTCAGCCTATGGTTATTTCAGGGAGCTAGTACTCTAAGTTTTACTTGTAATATTTTCATTGTTGTAATTTTTTTAGAGCAAGATTGAGTACAAATAAAGATTGATTGATTGATCATGAGTGAGAAATGTGGAATCGCGGGAAAAAAATTATTGTCTTTACACTCTGACATCGACTGGCGTTAATGCACTGCTTCAAAAAGTCGATAAACGTCGTAAGACATACAACTCAAGGGCATTACTTCCTCTCCAGTCACAAGCATTAGATTTTTTGCAACCAATAAATAAGTGTACACATTTTGAAGTTCATGAACTAAATTTTAAATTCATAATTATACTATCTTTTTTGTTATTTAAAGTGGACTTTGCATTTTGTAACAGTTTAGCAGATATGTGTATTTTGTTGTTGATGATGATGATGTGTATCATCTTTCGCCCCTTACTTTAAAATTTACTTTTACTCGCAAAGTTAACTGTTCAATAACGTTATATGTACTTTTCTGTCCTGTTCTGTTCTGTTCTGTTCTGTTCTGTTCTGTTCTGTTCTGTTCTGTTCTGTTCTGTTCTGTTCTGTTCTGTTCTGTTCTGTTCTGTTCTGTTCTGTTCTGTTCTGTTCTGTTCTGTTCTGTTCTGTTCTGTTCTGTTCTGTGGACAACGGGTTTTCTCGCTCTGAACTCTAAACGGAAGTTGCGAAGCCTAAACTGGCTACAAACTTGTGTACTTGACTCAAGGAAATGAACTCGACTCGGGCATCAGCTCGGAACAACTCGCTTGCTGCAGGAGAGGAACGCAACGGGTTCCAAACTACCGTCGGATCTGTAACAACTGGAAATACGATCATTCGAAGAACTTGGACCTCACCCCTTTATTCCTTTCTCTTCTTCTTCCAAGTAAATCTTCTATGTAAATCGTAGATGTCAATCGCAGATGTAAATCTTATTTCGAGGATTATAGTACTCTATTTACACTAACGAAATACACGATTGCGTCATCTTAGGAACAAATGATAGAGGGCTAATTAAAGTCAGCTTGAAACCTGAAAGTAGCCTGAATAAGCTCAGCTGCATATGGAGTAAAGCCAGCTGGTCATAGGCCTCATGTAATGTGCGTCTGCAGAACACACGTCCAGCCTGAGAAGCTATGTAAAGTCAGTCGAGTTTTCCTTCGCTGTATCAGCGACAAATACATTCATTCTATTTAACGCGCATTCGAATTGTTATTTATCCAGGTGTGTGATCTAAAAGTTTGCTGAAAGTACATTATTTAGTGCACTAATTTATGCAGATTTCCAGGCAAAAGATGTAACGTCTAAAACACCAAAAATCCTACTTTTATATTATTGCAGTCCACGTGAACATTAACCATATTAAAACTATAATTTCCCTAACATCTGTTATGTTATATTATGTTAAGTTACGTCATGTCTGATGTTATGTAATTTTCTTGTGCATGTTTTCTAACCAATGGACTAGTTTAAAAGTAGTTAAACTTAGCTAAGTTGTTTAGTTCACGCATTAACAAGATTTCCTTTTCTTAACCTCAGTTTGTTCCGCTGAAATGAACGTGGTGTTTGCCGTGGATGGGTCGTACAAGATGGGCGAGGCTAACTACGGCTATATCGTAAATTTTGTCTCCAATGTTTCCAGTAACTTTGACGTGGCTGTTAACAAGACCTGGATCATTACCGTACTTGGAAACGAGACAGCCGTCTATAAAACCAAAGAAGAGTTAGACAATTCTACGCCGACAAGTTTCCCAAATAGTTCACATGTATTCCTCGGTCAAACTCTGGAATTAGTTATGCAACGTTTAAGTGAAAATGACACTCAAAGAGATGCTCCTAACGTGGTCGTTCTTATAGCAACACACACATCTGATGACGATATTGCTATTCCTACAGTTCACTTAAAGACGTCCAATGCGACTTTATTCGTGGCGGGTATTGGCGACCAGTTCTCATTTGGTCAGCTAAAAGAGATAGCTTCTAATCCCGACGAACAGCATTTCATGGAAGCTAATGACACGGTTGATTTATTAAAACGTCTTTCAACACCCTTAGCTAATAAAATATGTCAAGGTAAGTGCACAATTTGAATATTTTTCCAGCCATTACATTTAGACAAAACGCTGTTCTCCCGGGAGGGCAACTCCCAAATAGAAAGGATGGGGGTACTCGGAAATTTTGAAAAGAACCCCTAAGAGGTACTTATTCTAAAACAACACATAATCTGCTGCCATTGTGTTTTCGGCTCAATACCCTAAAAGTTACCACAAAAACTCCCGCCGTGCACATTTTGAGGCTGAATACAATGAGATTTACTGAAACCGCCTTTTTAACCCCTGAAAGGTAGGACGAGCACCCTGTCCTTCTTCTATGGGAGTAAGGCTGTTTTACCATGTTGCTATTGCACTATTTTTGTATTGGTGTTATTACTGTTTTTGCCCTGGTTATGAGTTACTCCAATACTGAAAAATTGGCTCTGCGTATACAGTGTCCAGCCTATTCCCTAAAGCAATAATTTACACCGTTGCACTCATGATAAAAAACAATTAATCAGCTCCCTTAATTTCTACTGGGAGTAATGTACCGACTTGTAAATACTTGAAACTCAGAAATACCTTGTCCAGAACTACATGCGTACCATATTGCGATGAAAGATTTCCACTATATGTCTAAATGGTCACACATTAATTAAGGGTTTCGTCAACAGATTTACAAGTTGAAACCATCTTGCACAGGATCATAATCAGTGTCTCATGAAAGTACTGCCTAATACCTTTCATTTGAATGGTCACACACTAGGGTTTCATCCACAGACTTAAAGGCTAGAACCACCTTGTACAACATAATAAACAGTACCACATGAAAGTACTGCTCAGTAGCTTTCATTTGAATGGTCACACACAGGGTTTCATTGACAAACAAAAACAGTCTTTTACAGTACTTGAAGAATTTCACATGAAAGTAAATTGTTAAGTCTTTTCTTAGACGAAATTCTTTGGGCAAAAATATTTTATAATCAAGTTCAATTCAGTGGTACCGCAGGGGGGCTCCCACATGGAAAGGTCGGGGATGTTCGTCGGAAATTTTCAATTAAACACCTAATGGAGACCTAATGGAAACATAATGGGCGTGGCTGGAGGTTTACTTGACCCCTATAAGATATTATTGAAAACGGAATAGTCTCGATTACCAGCCACTGTTCAAAAAGGGAGCCGGGTCTAATAGAAAGGACTCGAAAGAGTGGCGGAAGCCGAGCCTGAAAGGGAAATGTGAGCAGTTTTTGATCATTATCTTTTCAAGTGCACCCTAAAAGATACTTTGATTGCTAAAAATAGTGGCGTTTCGTCCTGAACATCCTAAGTAAGACGAAAATTCTTATTATACATCCCAAGGTGAGACGATGAGCAGCCCTTTTCATATGAGAGCTCTCCATACCCCTCTCCCCACCCCCCGCTTCCCCTGAGAACGGTACACCAGAACTAAAGAAAATGCCTGCTTGTAAACTCCTCTTTGTTCTACAGTTGTGGACAGATGTGTGAGCTCTCCATGCCATAACAATGGTAAATGTACCAGCATTCCTGGTGGGTACAGCTGCGATTGTCTGCCAGAATTCAATGGAGATAACTGTGAGATAAGTAAGTTAAAAGAAGTAAAGCGAGTTTGTCTGTCATTTCTTACCCGGCAACGCTTACTGAGCTCAAGCGGTAGCCTATCCTGTCGGGAAATCAAATCAAAATTTGTTGTTTTAATTTATTATATATTTTTTTTGAACTTATTATTATTATTATTATTATTATTATTATTATTATTATTATTATTTTCAAATGGGAGAAGAGAGGTATCCCCATGAATCTCGGTCGCAGTGCTCTCTCTTTCCCGACTATAGACCTGTTCTCAACGATTTCTTCCTCCTCCATTAGAATCGAAAGTAACCTTATCTGACTAAAGAAATAAGCCCTACGCTCCTACAGTGAACCAATCATGACAGTAAGCAAGACGTGAATGAATGAACGAATGAATGGATGAATCTTTATTGTCTCTACAGGCAAGTTTGTGGAATACATACACCTGGGGTGTTTCCAAGACAACAATGTCACCAGTGTAATTCCATCTTTGGAGTCAGAGAATGCCACGTACCTCGATGGTAATTTCAAAACAAGAACTAACCCTATTAAAAAATGTGCTTTGGAAGCTGCCAAGATAGGCTACAAAGTGTTTGTTCTTCAAGACGGAGGTGCCTGCCATTCTGGTCCTCATGCTTATCTAAATAACAGTGTATATGGTGATGGCTTCTGTGGTATAGATCCTGGGCTGGGTGATGGTCTTGGAAATGACCTTTATCTTCTTGGAGGTTGGTGAATATACAGCCGGGTGCACGAAAACTGATATTGAAAATATTAGAAACTGAAATATTAATGCACTATACAGTAAGGTATACCAGCCAAGTGGCTTATCACACCGGAGCTTATCCCAGTCTCTGCAGCAATTTAAGCGACTGGGAGTATTTCTTACTCCCCCTAGAAGGGATACTAGTCCATCGCAGGGTTACCCCGGCATTATATTCTCCGGTACCCATTTATAAACCAGGGTGGAGAGAGGTACCGTGGGAGTAAAGTGTCATGTCCAAGAACACAACACTATCTACCTGGCCAGTAATCTTCAGGTTTCTACTATACAGTGGTGCACTGATATTTTACACTGTTCTGGGTATAATTTATTTGCAGGTTATGCATTTACGTATTAAGTAGAACCTGTACATGCCTAATTTGCTAATTTTCAATACTATTAATTTCAATAGTTACTCATTTAGATAAGGAGGTAAGGTTAGGCTATCCCAATATTACATTTTAAAAAGAGTTAAAACAAGTCGAGAGTCAGTGTGCTTTACAGTATCATTTTGTCAGTGAAAATGGGCAAGAGTTTTACCTACATGTAAGGGTACTGGAATGCTTTCCATATCACCAAAAATTCTGGTTCAAATTCAATCACAAAATACATTTGATTTTTCATTGCCGCTATTGAACTAGTTTATTTGTCTTCCCTTTTTTTTTTTGTTTTTTTTGTTTTTGTTTTTTTGTTTTTGTTTTTGTTTTTGTTTTTTCTTAAATACTGATGCATGGTATGGGCACTCATTTTACTGATTTCCATCATTATAATTTATTTTAGTGAAGCCAAATACTAAAATTTTCCCAAACCAAATAGTCTGTACTTAATAAGACTTCACTTTTGGCTTTTTTAGTTTAGTGACTTTTTAGTATGCAGAACCAGGTAATGTGTACACATGGGCAACTCAATTTGCTAACCCATTGTCTCTTTCTTTTTTGAAAAACAGCAAAATGTGGTAACCTGTTAAATGACAGTCTCATTCACTTATCGAACACCACAATCCATGGCTCATCTTTCAATGAATCCTGGAAAGTCCCTCTATTAAATGGAAACTATTCTTGGTGTCCAGAGGATAGTGACTTGACACGCAAACTTGAGATTGACTTAGGTAAGAGCAGAAAATAGTTCTTAGACAGGGCTCACAAAGGTGCTGTCCGATAACCCGGAACAATTAGATTTTCCTGCTGGGGAAGTAAATTTTCATTCTCATTTACCCAATGGGCCAAAAGGCAAGCTGGAATCCAATTATTTTCGAGCCCTGTAGGAAATGAGAGGAAATACTTAGCAAAAGTGTCCTTGTTAAAATTCAGTTTATCGTGAGTAACCATAGGCTGCCATGCATGCAAAAAGCAAAAACTGTAGCTCTCATATGCTCTCATAGCATTGCATGTCTTCAATGTTTGGTGACAGTAATACTGTATTGCATCTTATCATATACACACATTGTACCCTCTGCAGACATTGCATCCCTATAATGCCAAGTAACATTATTACTAATACCATAGGCCTGTAATACGTGTAAAGTACTACAGCTACATAGCTCTCTGCACATATTGTACCCTCTGCACACATTACATGCCTATAATGCTAAGTAGCATTATTACATAGTTCCATAGGCGTGCAATGCATATAAAGGACTTCAGTTATATAGCTCTCTCCGCACAATGTGCTCTCTGCACACATTGCATGCCTATAGTGTAGAACCACAGGCCTGCAATGCGTGTTAAGGACTACTGCTACATAGCTCTCTGCACACATTACATGTGTAAGACTCAGGACTAGTTTCAGACTAGTTTCATAAGCTTCCTTCTCGTGTAGGTGAGATGCCAATGTTGTAAATACAAATAGACACAACCTTTGAATTAAGCTAGGGCTTAAAATTGTACAAGTGTGTATTATCTAACTCTGCTGGGCCACTAGCGTTGTAAACTAAAGAAGCCTTACACCGTGAGGATAAATCTTTGGATCATAAAGGATTTGAAACCATGACTTCTGTCGCAGACCAAAAACTAAGCTATTCCTCTGGTTATTGAGAGTCATGTAGTCCTAAATGTAGGTTATGCTGGGGTTATATCTTTTATCAATTTGCTATATCTCACCAGAACCTTAAGCCATTTCGTTTCAGTCCACTTTCATGACTATTTGAGGACTTTTGCCGGATATTAAGCTCCACTCCACAAGCTGTAGGCGGTTATGAAACTGCTTATAACCGGCATTCTTTCGTTACACTTTCTTTTTTTAATAAGAATCTTGTTTTTCTGTCCGAGGCTGAATATTCTTATTTTTCTGCCCATTTTAGGCTGAAAATATTCTTGTGAATAATTTTAGATTACAGCGTATGACATTGCAATTTTTTAATGTATTTGGTGCCTGGATGGTGTTAAATTATTCCTTTATTTCCTTAGGTAGTGTTTTTTGTTTTGTTTTGTTTTGTTTTGTTTTGTTTTGTTTTTTGTTTTTGTTTTTGTTTTGTTTTTTTGTTTTATTTTTTTGTTTTTTGTCTTTTTTTTTTTTACGTAATTATGTATACGATAATTGAAACCCAATTAAGTCCCTTTTAAAGTTTAAACGTAATTTTGGAGTCAGCCTGTAGGGATTAAAGCCTGATATGACGCACATAGCTTCTTAGCGAAATGCTATTAACATCAAACATACGACCAGTGCTGTTTTTGTTGCTTTTTGGCTAGTTTTGCCGTTTAGTTAAAGAAGTAATTGTAATGTTTTTACAAATGTTCGACACAAAAAAATATATTCTTTTCAAAATCTCGTCCGCGGGTTTATTCTTAAAATTTCGCAAATTACAACATCGATATCCTTATAAAGTATAGTCTTTTGAAAAAAAAAAAATTAGAAATGATAGTGGGTCAAAATTTTTTATACAGGCGAGAGAGATAAGCACATTATTTTGATGCTTTTATTTTTCCCGAAGGGCGCGAAGCTTTCTTAACTGAGCTGACTTTGCAAGGCAAAAAAGACTCCATGGATTATCCCGACAACTACTGTTTTGCCTCTGCTGTTGATGGTGATGCATATGAGGAGATCGTTAAAGACTTTTCAACTTGTTTAGTAAGAAACACAATGATATTTTACTGTGCCTTTTATTGAATAACTCGTGAACTTGCCTCAATCAACGGTTTTGTGTCTATCATCTTAGCGGACTTCCAAGGAAACAGGAATTTACTTCAGCGGGTTCGAAACTGTCACACCTGTGGGTCATGGTATTGATAGATTTTAATCCACTCATTCTGGTTGTCACTTTTTTCAAGGTTCTTTGGTTGTCGTCGTAATTTAGGCTGACAGCAGCCTAAATGCGATTGCTTGCAGTTCGGTTTTGAACTTCAGAGTTCGCGTGGTATCGATCAGTAAAGGTGAAACTAATTCAGTTCAATTGAATTCAAATTAGTGTAAGGATTCGAATGTACATTTAGACATTGCTGGTCATTGCTGTTGTTTTTAATTAACAGTTTCATGTAGATGAAAAGCAAAAACATATTAAGCAGCATTGTGTTTACCGTCAAGTGTCAAGCATCTGGACATAACGTGATAATCTTGTTACATTACAGGTTAGCCTTTCAAACCAAAGTTCTAATACCAAACTTGAAGTCGTCCCAACTTCTGTGTTAACGGCTCAATATCTCACCTTTGCCCCATGGAGACCATTCAAAGGCGATGGAATGTGCCTAAGAATAGACGTTTTTCGCCGCTACAACGAATGTAAGGTTCTGTTCTATTTTATACCACTATAAATGTACAATTGATCTATCTCTTATTGGCTACGCTACTCACTATCTATTCGATTGAAGATAGTGAGTAGCCTGGCAGTGTGCGGTTGATGACAAAATGGTTACTGCTTCTTTGCATTTTCGAAATGTCTGGGAAAAGAATTCACTGATAACGATTAATACTAAAACAATTTCTAGGTTATTCGCACTCGATTTCTATACGTGATAGTTTACTGGGGCTGCACCCTTGTAAACTACATGCATCACGCGACAGACATCTCGAACTCATAATCTAATTGTTTCGTGAAAGATGTCTAAGGAAGAGCAACTTAAAGGGCTTTGATTGATCTGTTCGAGCTCACTTTATCTCGATTAAAACTACAATAAAATCCTCGAATCTCGTATTAGCTAGCAAAACTGTTCGTCATTCAATTCAGTTTTTTTTCTTTGCATCGTTGAAGTGACGCTGTTTTATTTTTGTTTTCTTTGTTTTTGTTGTGTGTTTGTATGTTCTGTTTTCTTTTGCATTTAGAGTGGTTTTTTTTCGTTTTGAGTGTCGAATCGTTATAGATATTATTTTTTCGTCTCTACACCACACGATTGGCTCAAAAACATCGCGCCACTTTATCATCCAATCAGCAATAAAACTCGCACATGCTCTCCCGCGCTTTTTATATGTCAGCTACTTTTTTTTTTTTTTTTTTTTTGAGTTTTGATTGGTTCACTGGACTTTCCGTATGCTTCGTGACTGCTCGAATGGTTAATTTGGTTTTGGTTTTACGACAGTCAATATAGCTCTTTTCACGGTAACTTTTTTTCTCTTGTGAATTACAACGTAATCCAACGTGGATTCGAGCCGAGGCAACTTCGAACCGAAACTAGTTAATTAAAATAGCCCTAAATTCTCTCATATACATGCTAAATGCTAGTGTAATGCAAATAAGAAAAGTTAACCATAAAGAGGGGTCATTAAAAACCGCTCTGGTTTAAAGGAGCTACATTACGCATCTTGAAAAGTTTAGCCTAAATTTTTCAACTTCCTCGGTTGCAGTCCGTGTCAATCTTCTCCATCCTCAACCATCCTTGTTCCTTTGTCGTTTATTATTAACTCTTTAGTGTTTTTCTGTCTATTGTAAGTTAACTTTTATTTTCAGGTTCCCTTTAATTAAAAGTAATTTAGTACGTTGCCAAAATAATTCAAAATACCGTGACTGACCTCCTTTGACCTGGTGTTATTTTATCATCAGGTGTAAGAAATCAATAATTTTAAGTCTCAAATTTTATTCTATTCTAGCAAACCACGTTTCAATCTTAAGGGAAGCAACAGGCAGCAATGTTACATACGATCACACAAGTGTGCGTGGAGGAAATTTAACTGAAGCACCTCTGATTTATGGAAATGTGTCATGGTGTCCCGATGATACTGGGTTAACGCTTCTTCCTAAGTTACAAGTGGATCTCGGTTAGTCCAGCTATTAGGATAATTAGGAATCATTGAGTATACACTGGATATCATTTACTGACAATACTAAAAGGCTTCCAAGTGCGTCTTTTGAAAGCTGTTGGAAACTAGATTATATTTTCGCCTTAAGGATTACTTCGTTCGTTCGCTTATCGACTATTTTTTTTTTTTTAATGATTCTTATTACAATACAGGGTTAATATCAAATTTAATGATATCCCCCTATAAGTGGAAATTTATATATGTTATTTGGCGGCTGCTCTTGAAATTGCTGCCCTCGGCCTGCTGTCTCGGGCAACATTCTCAAGCCCGAAGTCACAGTAGAATATGGACAATTTTAAATTCAGTTGTCTCCCGCAGGGTCAGCTTGAAAGCTAAATTCTCGACAAGTTTTTCTTTACTGTATTCCAAATATTACCATGCTATAACGCTCTTTTGGTAAGTTGTTTTTTTGTCATTACTGCTTGAATGTTCAGCCGAAATCATCTTACCTGCTTGTTAATCCTTAGGTATGCCTTTCAACATTTCTAAAGTTGAAGTGCAAGGGGCCAAGGATGCAAAAGAATGGCCTTACAAGTTTTGCCTTAGTTACAGTCTTAATCAGGGTCAATTTACTGAAGCAAGAACCCAGGAATCATCGTGCTTGGTAAGACATCTATTTTTTCTTTTGTAGAGATCGTACCTCATCTCATTACAGCTGCAGGAGCCGAGCAGATGTAACCTCAAGAGAATTTGAAGTGAAATATCAGTTACCGGCGAAAGACCTTGTTTGACAACGTTTTCAAATACCGAGGAGAAATGAAAATACGACGCGCGGCGGATTATTTTTGGCGAACGTCGAAGTGTTGGAAATGTGGTTTAACTCTGTCTTCATATCTTGATATACCGTTACATTCGAAACAAAAACTAAGGAGCAAACGGAGAAATACAATCGTAAAATGTCAATCCTATTTAAGGTCAGATATCCAAACACTGTCACGGTCATGCGGAAATGTTTCTTTCTGAGCCGTGAAAAGGAGTAAAACAGTCAAAAGCACGAAGACAGCCGATAGCTTCACGAAAACGTTTCCAAAATGTGCGCGCACTTTAATGGGAGGAATGGAACTGAAACTGCTTCGTGACGACATTGTTGTCTTGACTGATTGCTTCGTTTCTACGTCAGTGAGTCTTCCGTGGGGGAGGTTTTGAATCTAAATACAAACCTTATTTTATTTGGGAAATGACCGTGAAGTTCGCCCGCTGTTCGGCGGGCATTATTCGCTTGTTTTTCGTTGTTTTTGTCCAATTGCCAGCTTGCAACGTTCCATAGTGAAGTTAAAACTCGTCGGTACCGCGTCTTCGTTGACTTCAAATTGATGAAGCTTGAAAGAGGGTCCCAGCAAACACCTTACTACAAGATTTTGTTCGAAGCTGTCTTCGGTAGAGTGTTTTACACAAACGCGCGAATGCTTCAAGGGCATATGAAGCATTCTCTTTTATCTTTCCAAAAAAATTTTAACGGTTATACTTTTGAAAATGCATGTTGGCTAGCATACGAAACGTCAAGTTCATAAAATGCATGTTTTTAAAATGTTTATTACTGCTTTTTGTTTTATATTTTTAATCAAGCTACGATGGCCGAAGACCAAGAGTTTATATGACTCTCTTTTCATTTTTATAAGTCATTCTCGTTTAAGTTTTGGGTCCTGAGCGCTGAATTTCATGAATGTTTGACTCGTCCAGGCGTTCAAAATGACCAGGGGATGAGCATTTGTTTGCTGGAAAGTGACCTACTAATGTGGTAAGCTTTGATGAGAATGTGCCTTATTCGAGGACCTTAATGAACTTATATGAGCGAAACGAACACTTCTCAATGAACGAAACCAGGACAAACATCGGCACCATTATATAATATTGTAATTTCATTTTTATAATTAGTAACATGTAAACCTGAGGCCAGCCGAAATATTGTTTTGAATAGACGTTGTGTCAGCCTTGCAGTAGTATTTGACTTATTATCGTTTTACATTTCAAGTTTGGCTGATTAGATCTCCTGTGAGATCCAACGTTCAATCAAGCTGGACCTTCGTTCAGAGCTTTGCAGTTTATAGTACGTACGTTTTTTCATGTTGAGTAGTCCACGTTCAACCGACATCGAGTTAAGTTTAGATTAAAGTTGTGTTCTGTATACTTGTCTTGTTTAATATAGTATATTGATCTGAACTCTGAGTGGAATGTGAAATGCACATAAACTTGGAAAAAAATTCCCAAATACTTGATTTTGATAAGCTTAAATGATTTTTACCCTGTCTTGTGTTTACACTTTTGCTTCCCGACTGAAAACATAACAAAGGGAAAGAAACACCATGTGAGCTCGTAGGAGCACATGTTTATGGGTGGACAGATGTTTTCGATCAACACTGAAAATGCTTGCAAAAGAGGCTACTTATTTTGATGTATTTTACGTACAATATACATAGAGACAAGCAGTTCCACATTGGAAAAGAAGTGCTGTCTCATAAGAAACCTTACCCATAGCCTTGAGTGAAATGCAATGAAAAAGCTCGTACGACTTGAACACATGCAAATTTTCCCAGCAGGCAGACAAACATCAACATCAAGATCTGGGTGTATGTGTGTTGTTGTGTTGTTGGGGGGGGGGGGGGGGTAGTTTATTAATTTTTTTGGCAGGAGTGTTCTGTGTGACCCAAGAACCCTTAGCCTTTACCACTCCATGTTCAGCTGCAATTTTGCCACCCTAGCTATTCTGTGATGTGTGTGCAACGAAAGCCAACGAAAAAAGCCTACGCTTTCTGAGAGAGGTGCGACCTTGCGTTGTACGAACCCCGCTTGTTTTGACAGCCTTTAAAAATACACCAATAATTATAAGTTCGTGAACATGTTTCATCTCTAGATTACTTAATCCACGAGTTTGACCATAGGTCTCCTTTGATCTTGTTTTCGCTATGGTCAACATGGTTTGCTTAAATTATCCATTATCCAAACAAATAGTAATTTTTCACCGGCTGAGTCAAACAAAATAAGTGAAAAAATATTTTTCTCACACACCACTGGGGCCTGGGGATAGGTCATGTAACCTGTGGGGCGGGTGGTTGTTTCTGTTGCGCCGCCACTGCCAGCTTTCTCGCCCACCCGCTAAAACATTTTAAGTTTTTATTCAATACCAGTATTATGTACAAGCCTTGAACGTTTGGTTATTTCCATTCTTTAGGGTATTTTTTTTTTTTTTTTTTTTTTTTTTTTTTGGCCTTTATTTATTTATTTCCACAATTACAACAATTCTTTTTTCAACAATTAAGTTACAGACGAATGAATAAAGTTTGGTTTACAGAAGTCATCTTGATGACATGACATCATATTGAATTCATTAAGGAAATAGATATTGTCAATTCTTATCTACATACTTATTTGACTTAATGAATATCCTTAATAATAGCGTTGTCCGACTTTAATTAAACAGATCCATCTCCTACTCAAAAAACCCAACAACAATATCGGAATATGCAAGCGAGAAGCTTCTGCAACTCTTGATTTTACTCATGCCAAAAAGAATTAACCTCATGCCAAAAAGAATTTGAAAAAGAACAACCGAACAAAATATGGGATATGGTTTCTGTTAGCTGATGACAGAAGCTGCAGTTGGGATTTGAAACGTATCCTCTTTTACACAGGCGGTCATTAGTAACAGAACAGAATTCAACACTTTTTACTGAAAGGAGTGTCGATAGGGTTCGTTAGCAACCCTCACTGGCAAAAGAAATGCCTTTGAAACTTGCTTGTCATCAAGGCTAAATTGTTTCTTTTCATTTACTTGGCTTTTCCAATTTTTGTTTTATAAGAAAACAATAATATTAATAGTCATGACATTTAAGACTGAAAATCAAGAATCATTCTTTAGGGTAGTGCTACTTGTATTACCTTTGATTTTACAATAAAGGTCAGGCGGCTGCTGTCAGCTTGATATGTCTTCGTAGCATGTAGAAATAAAGTGTTTGCATATCGATGTATGAGGATACTAGGTTTTAACTCTTGGACTTAAATGCAATGTTAAGACTACTGAAAGTTTTTAATTTTTATAATTTTAAGATGGTGTTATGGTTTATGAAGTCTTTCTGCTTTTATAAGTAATGTTGGAAATTTCATATTTTAATCCTTGATCATGAATTCTTGTAGCTTCCATTTGCAGCTTTAATTCGAAGATTCCTTTGACAGCAGTTACTGTAGTACGTTTATTTCATCTTTTGTAGCTGTTTAAACAAACCAACAACGATCTAAGTGGTAACCATCATCGCCGATATAAGTTTTCCCTTCCACGACTTGTTCAGTCCGTCAGTCTGCAACCTAAATATGCCACATTCGGTACCAACGATGGTTACTGTGTCAGGACAGAACTGCAGGGCTGTGTTACAACAACGGTTGATGGAGAACAAGTTATTGATGGTCAGTGTTTTGAAATCTGACAGTGCTCATTAGCACACAATCATCTTGTAATTTATAAAATGCAATATTTATTTCAAGCTGACACAATTTTCTTCTTGTATGTGTCGAAAGACGCTAACATAGAGAATTATAAATTACAATTCGGGCATTCTCGTTATTTTTTTTTAATAAATAAAAATAATTAGCGTAGTCATTAGCTAGTTAATACTTCGCTAATGCTAATTTGCAGTTTTCGGCGCCACGAAAATTGTTTTGCAAAAGATCGGCATTTCGAAAACATAAGATTGTACCTCTCGGGCCCTATTTCTATTTTTATAGACCTATCTCTGCGGAAGAAAAAAAGGGGGGATGGTGGGGATTAAATGGCACAAAGGGAAGAAGGTCAATGTGATTTTGATGGCCAACGTTACTGAAATTATGTAGTATTATAGGTCTGTAATGTGTACATAGATGTTGAAGTATTTACCTATCAGTTCCATAAGGGCGCAGGGAGGTTTGCTTCATGTTGAATACACTGACAAAAACACTTTTCTGTCTATTACCCTCCTATTTATTGTAAAAGGCTGCCCTCTTGCTGGATGCTAATTCCAAGTCTTTTTGTTTATTTTTGGATCGATTTTTCATTTTTTTTCTTTCCTTTTTTTGCCAGGATGCAGTCACAAAACAAAAAAAGGCAAATGTTGTGTTTTGCCATTCTTGTATGAAGGCCAACTGGTGTATTCGTGCATCAGAGATAATCATAACCAGCCCTGGTGTGCAACAACTGATAATTACGACATAGACAAGCTTTGGGACAATTGTCAAGGTACAAAATTAGGTATAAAAAATTACTCCGCAACCTAAATCTCACACAGAGACACGCACCCAATGCAATTTCCTGTTGTTACGGTAACCGGTTGTGGGGTCATCCGCCTTCAACAGAATTCTATTATCTAAGTTCAAACTATTAACTTCACAAAGCTTTCCTTTTAGAAATACCCTAATGTTTTTGGCAGGGAGCTCTATAACTTAAAGAATGTCAGAAATAGAGAGAGAATGTCGAAAATAGCCAAATAGCTCAGTTTGAGGCCCCTGACTGTTTGAATTTTCAGAACATTTAGAGGAGATCTACGGAAAATGTTGCTGGAGAGGGCTTATTATCACCGTAATAACTCTGTTATTAGAACGCTACAGTAAGAAAGAGTTTTAATCTTCTACAACACGTTTCTTTTTGCCATTACTACATGGATAATGTGCTACTTTTATTAATGCAAGGAAACAACTTTTTGTAACAAAGATACCAATAACTACTACTACTATGAGATGTTTTGGTGTGTAGTATCGCTATATATTTCTAGGCGTTGTGCCGTATTTTGACGAGCCCGCAGGGCGATTCAAAACACAAACAACTCGCAAAAATATAAAGCGATACTACACACCAAAACATCTAATAAGAGATTTATTATCCAACTGCTGTAGTCAATAGACTTATCAATGAAAGAGGGAGAGTGTGAGAGTTTTGCGTGCGCGCGCCAACCTGTACGGCAAACAGGTTTTCTACCGTACAAATAACTGTACAATATCGGTGTATATTTGTACTGTTATTTGGACGGTATTCGCTGCAGTTGGATAATAATCCATGTTATTTTTAAAATGTCAGAGGCGTCCAGTCGCCCATGTCACGCCACGCCCTGTCTTAATGGAGGAACATGCGAAGAAGACTTGATGAAATGGAGTTTTAAGTGTAAATGCAATGACAGATTTGTTGGGGACAGGTGCGAAGATGGTGAGTAGGGGCCGCCTAAATGATAAAGGAGGTACTCTAATTGGAGTTATTCATTAATTTGACTCTTTGTACGTTTTTTTTGCTCAGAACAACACTAAAGAAACTACACTTGAAAGTACCCTACAGATCAGCACTGTACTAATAGCATTTGTTGATATGTTTATACAAAGCAAAACAAAACAAAACTTTCAAAAAGATATCTATAAGCTACCGTGTATGTTATGCATTTAAAACAATTTTGTTACTGACGTACTGTTCATGGAATTAACTAAACCCAATCATGACTTAAAACTGTAGGCGAACTGGTAAAAATGATGAGACACGGAAATGCAAAAACAAGGGCGTGAATGGGCAAACCAGGATATTATTGAAACCGATTTTATTGGACTAAGCTTGATAAAGGTCGGCCTATTTTTTCAAGATTATCTGAATGTGTATAGTTTCTTCCTCTGAATTCATGTTTCAACGCTCGTCAAAGTTATTTAAAAGAATAGTAATCGTCAAAATGTCTTCTAGCTTGTATCTTGAAATAACTAATCTAGACAAAATATGTTTTGTTTCCTTTAAAAGGCAAGATCAGGTATTGCATGGAACGTCGTAAAATTCGTTGAAAATTTATGTTGTACTTGTAAAGTTGCTTGTCCAAATAGATACAGGATTTGATGGGAAAAAATGAGAATTTTCTAAGTTTTTTTACCCTAGATTTTGACGAGTGCCACAACAGCCTTTGTCAGAACGGAGGACCTTGTGTAAACACGTATGGCGACTACAGATGCGAATGTAAGCATGGATACAGCGGCAAGAACTGTCATTTAGGTGAGTACAACTGTTTTGTTATTTGAACATTAAAGATGTCGAGACAACAGAACGATTATTTAAGAACATGTGTAGTGTTTTTTATCGAGTTTTAGTAGAATACGTACTAGTATACTAATGCAAATGTTTTAATCTAATTGGCTGAGCCATTGCACACTATCAGCCATGCATTAGAGTGCAGTGGCTAGTGGCTTGGTGTCGTCCACAAACTTGCAACGTCTCCTCGTTTGTCTGAAGTTTTTAAAGAACATTTAGAAACAAATAAATAAACAAAATTCCCGAGAAGACTACAACGAGGGCGTTAACGGTTTCTTGAATTAAAAAAGCTCTAAAAGTTTTGAAAGAAACTGAGAAGCGCGCGTATTCAACAGCAAATGTCAAATTGACGATTAATTCAGTCCGCGCGAATTCTCTAAAGCGTGAAGACCAGAAATAATTGGAATGGTTATTTGAAGGAAATTTAAGTTATAATTCCGGTCTACTAAAACAGTTAGATTATTCTCTCTCGATTTCTATGAGGCGATAGAAATTTCTTATAGAAATCTCGAGCTCTTAATCTAATTGTTAAATAGAAACACGAGTGGACGTTTTGGAGAACGAGAAACACGAGCCGACATACGAGTGTTTCCACAGCTTATTCCAGTTCTCCCAAACTTTGATGAGTGTTTCTATAACCCAATAGAAGCTCGAAGAACATGTTTTCAATTTCTTTTAGAAAATTCCGCAACGAAAAAGGTAAATTCTCCTTCGCCCCGCCATCATTGTGTTAACAGTTCGTGCCAATTCTGTGCTTCTATCGAGTCATAGAAACACTATTTTAAAGCAATCAGCGCGCTTATTGTCTTTGGATTATTTTCTAAGACTAAATATTTCTGATCTCTAGTTAAACGTTCGCGTGCTTTAAATCTGTAAAAACCTCTATTTAATTTTCAGATTGCAAGTTCAGTGAAATTGAACTTGGATTTCTGGTGGATGGATCGGCGAGTGTGGCGTTCTACGGAGAGGACAACTTCCAGTTGATAAAAGAATCCATGAAGAGTTTCGTTTGTTCGTTCAATGTCTCGAGCTCGACAACACGCGTGGGAGTCATCGTTTACTCCACGAACTCAACTGTGGCATTCACACTGAACCAATACTCAAGTGAGAGAGACATAATAGAGGCCATTGACAACATAACGTATCCTAGCGGAGGGACATACACTGGCCAAGCTCTTAACGATGCAGCTAAAGTTCTGTTTAGCAATGGAACCGTCCGGGGCAATGTGTCCAAAATATTAGTGGTAATTACAGATGGAGTGTCCACCGATGACGTCACAGGGCCGGCAGCGCTCGTCAATGAGACTGGTGTGAACACTTACGTTATTGGGATTGGTCAAAATTACGATCGTTCCCAGCTCTTGCAGATAGCGCATAATGTCCCGGATCATGTATTTCAAGCTGAGTTCAATTCTCTTCAGGTGGCTTTCAGTAGCGTTAGGGAAACAATCTGTCTGGGTAATAGCACTTTCTACATGTAGTTGTTATTTACCTCAGTATTATTTCTCGATATTTACCTTAGTATTAACAAGGGGTTCACTTTTTTCTTCTTACTTTTTTTTTAGCTCTGGACAAGTGTACAGATAATCCTTGCAGGTTTGGTGGCATTTGCCAAAATGGAGGCAGGAACTGTACTTGTTCTGAAGGTTTCCAGGGTCCAAAATGCTCCGAAGGTTGGTACACAGGCCTGAATGGGACAATTTTGTGTTTCCCAGACTCTGACATTATGGCTAAAAATCAAATCTTGCTAAAGTTCCGCCATCCTCTCTCCCCTCCGAAAAAAATGTAGAAAAATCCTGAAAATACCCTTTAAGGTGCCCCAATTGGGAATAGCCACTTCACTTAGCCGATTCTTACAATCAGAAACGTTTTTATGGGTTTAAATTTATCACAACGTAGTACATGTAGTTTTGCTCTTCTGTTTTTGTGACGTACTGGAAAGTAAACCCATTGGAGCTACGGGGTGGGGTTTCCATATAAAAGTTACGGAGGTGCTCGTCTTCAGGGCTTAAGAAGCAGTTCTGGTACCTCTTAAAGCCGGGAATCCAGCCTCAGAAGGTCTGCAGCAAGAGTTTTTTCGGTACTTTTTGAGCCGAAAAAAATATGTCAGAAGATATTTGACAATCAACTTATTCTTCATTGGGCTCATTACAGTCGTCTTTATTAACATTAAAAATTATAAAAATGTTAATTAATGCGTTGTTTTAGAATTGGTACCTCTTATGGGTAAAAAAAAAAAAAACATTCCAAGCCACGCCCACAAAACCTGGGCGAAAGACACGAACACGTCAACAATATTATTATGCATTCGATGACTATTTATTCACCTTTAAGAGTCTCGTTCCTAAGAACACCAAATTAGTGTACGGGCTACCAAAAACAACCGCACACCTGACCTCACAAACTCAGCTCAAACGCTCCACTCGTAACACAATGCATCTGAGTACGTCTACTTGTGTCTTTCGTCAGATGTGAAAGAATGCCCAAACGTAAGTGTCAACTGCACCAGTGAAAAACATTGCACGGAAACGTTTGGTGGTTATGAATGTACATGTGCGAACATGTCTTTGTACGGCGAAAATTGCACAAAAGGTGAGTCTATCGGCTTTTACTGAACTTATTTTGCTTCTTATTATCCTATGCCCGAATAATAGAATGTTCGATCGATTGATCGATTGATTGGCTGTCTGAATGGCCTCTTTTGTTTTAGCCTGCAGCAACGAGTCCACCGTATTGTTCCTCTTGGACAGAGCAAGGAACGTTGGACAAGACAACATAAAACGTCAAGTGGAGTTCATTATATCAGTGGCTTCCACAATCCCTTTCACAAACATCGCAGTTATCTCGTATGCTACCGACGCTGAAATCGTCATCAGACCCGGGCAGTCATCAAACTTCTCCGATTTTGCAGAAACGTTACGAAATGCTAGTTACTCTATGGGTCACATGAAGAATCTTGGTGAAGCGCTCGAGAAAGCGCAGGAATTAACAGAAATCTATAATCACGGCTCCACACCAGCACTTGTGGTAGCGATGATCCTAGGCAAATCTGACGATGACCATTCTGACCATGCTGCAAAACTGAAAGAACGTGGGGTCACCATTGTGGCGATGACCTTAGATAACAGCTCTAGCTTGCCACAATTGATTCTCCTGACTTCAAACCCGTTAAATGATCACTGGCTTGAAACAGACGTTGCTTCTTTGAAACATTTCATCAGCAATACAAGAAACACGATTTGCCAAGGTATCATACGACCTGAATTTGATAACCAACGAAATTTGTTCAGCAGAAAAGGATTTTTTGTTTTTGTTTTTGTTTTGTTTTGTTTTATTAGTTTTTGTTTCCTGTCAGTTCTTTACAAAACAAAACAAAAAAACCTGATGGCGTTTCCGTATCGGGCTTTTACAAGATATGGTGAGGGAGGAGCAAAAATAAAGGAAAGGAAGAAAAGTCTTTCTTCCTCTTCTCTTCCCCTCTCCTCTCCCCTCTTCGCCTGATGAAGAGCGAACGCTCGGTTTCACGTCCAAAGAGAAGCAGAGGATATGTTTTGCTTCCCTTTCCTAGTACAGTGGAACCCCGCCTTACGGGCACCCCGTTAGTACGGCAACGTCGTTATTACGGCCATTTTCTTGTGGCCAGACTAAAGTTCAGTTAGTCATTCATGATTATTCAAAGAACCCCTTCAATACGGCCACCCCGTTAATGCGGCCAGATTTTTTTTGGTGGGTTGGTGACCTGTTTATCGAGGTTCCAAGGTATTTTCATTGCTTAACGAGTCTCCCATTTTCTGTAATTTAGCTTGGAATCCATGCAGTACGGCAGTTTGTCCACCACTCCACGAATGCAGAAACAATTATGGGAGAGATGGAGGATTCCGTTGCATTCCACGTAAGTAGATTTCTTCAAAAAAGTAATGATAGTAAAATGGAAAGTAAAACAACAACAGCAACCCTTTGATGGTCTATCCGTAGTTGGTGTGGATCTAGTGAAGAAAGGAATTGAGTAATTCTAAATGATTTTTCGTAAATGTATCTTTCTTAACAACAACAACAACAAACCAAGGAGACATTCGAAAGCAATCAAAATGTCTACTATTGTATTTTTAATTCATGGCCAGTATTATCTAGTCTTTTATGATACACAGTGGAGTGTATATACCAAATTGCTAAATACGTACCATTTCCCAATTCAAGTTTGCATAGCTTTTATCTCTTTTATTTTTACTTTTTGTTTTTTGCTTTTTTCCATCTTCTTTATTTTTTTTCTTTTTGAGCCGTTTTGTTTCGAAAGCAATTTTCATTTATTGTGGTTTTCCATTACTACACTTAGGAACTGAAACCTAAACCAATCGTGACTGGCTCACACATGTTTTCCCGCCCCTCGCACGCGCCGGCTGCATAATTATATTGCCTCGACTTTTGATTGGCTCACTTGATTGTCTTTGCCCTCTGTGACAGCCCAGAATAATTTATGTGGTTTTGGTTTTATGGCACGTAATTGAAAATCACTCTACAAGTGTATTCATGAACTAATTATTAATTTCCTTTGAAGTCCAGTAAGCCATCACAACCTCTTTAGTGGGTTTGGACTTACAAGTTTCAATATACACTTACCCCGAAACTTAGACAATATGACTTAGTTGTCACGTCTTATTTAACCTGATCTTAGTTTGGTGAAATAGAGAAAAGAGTTCATTTTATCACCAAAGAAAACTTCACTGTAGTTCAGTTCATTTGAAACCTAGATAACCCCTGACGTGACATACGTAAGATTCTGCCTGGATCATCATATTGATGATATGCAATGTTAGTAATGGGATAATTTATAATAATTTTAATGTTGCGACTATACGTACTTTTTCTTGGCCTTTTCAGCCCCCTCTGTGTGTGAACCTAATCCTTGTTTGAATGGTGGCAATTGTAGTGATACTGGTAACAACACGTTCAATTGCACATGCCCTCCCGGAATTGGAGGTGTAAACTGTACTGAAGGTATGTACAGGCATATTTACTCAAAAGCAAATTTACAATCCCCTGTTTCTCGATGGTTTGCGACTGTTACGCCATTTCGGTTGCTGAGCAAAACATCGGTATTGAGGAGATGTTTAATCAGTCATAATATCAACGTGGCTCGCACAAACATGAAAAGACCTTGAATATATAAAAGCTTTATCCATCTAGAGTCCTTAGAAATGGTGAATTTAACTTTTTTTTTTTTCTTGAAATGTCTTTGAATATGTAAAGAGTCACGTGCAGGTAGTCTCGCCCTCACTGGCGTGTTATTTATTTCAGTGTTGACTGCCACCCCCACCCCTCTAATGACTTAAATAAAATTTACATGTCATTCTAAGGGAAACACCGCGGGGCCTTGAAGATTGCTTAATTGTCTTTGAAAAAAAATACCTGAAATAATGGTCTGACGTCAGTATAGCCATTGAACAATATGTGATATTTTTCAAGTAATAGCATGGTATCTTCTTTGCTACAGCGTATCATGACATTAGAGGTCAAGTTTTTCAGTTGGTGACCTCTTTAGCATGAAGCACGTATGAACATTACCGATCCGCCTCGATGAGATTCTAGTCTATTGCAGGTACCCCCCACCCCCCCCCCCCCCGCTTCTCCCGCCAGCATCCTATCAAGCTACCCTGACAATTAGCAACTATATCGATACACCTGGGTGGAGATAGTGTGAGAGTTAAAGCCATAACCTGCCGTGTAATATTTTGCTACACAAACTTCTTATTTTTTATATATATTTTTACATAACTAAACAAATATATCTTGGTCTACTTTAGATATTTTGGACGAATGCATCACGGCACCTTGTAAAAACGGAGGAACGTGTCAAAATCTCCTGGGGTCTTTTGGATGTAACTGCACTGAGCAATTTTCTGGAAGGCAATGCGAATTGGGTAAGTACATTTTTCGACAGCGAAAATAACAATATATCGAAACTGGTCTATTTTTTTTTAGTTCATGGTATTTCTAGAAAGTTTGGCAATATTCATTTAGTACCTACGTGTCCCTTCACTGAGGTAACATCTATTTTGTTTATTTTACTGAAACATCTGTTGTTTTGTAAGACACGGTGATAGAATCATTAAGATAACGTGATTGCAAATTTGAAAAGCTGCTGCTCCTCTATGCAGAAAAAGGGCTCTGGCGAAGCACTCAAAAAGTCAGTTTTTCTAATGTATTACATCGGTTAATTTATAGCTATCGACTCGTTGTTGATATCTAGTTAACTAAGTATTTTCTACGTTACTTTGCACTCAGCTCAGCCCAAGTCTTTTGCTTCTTTTGAATTTAACGTATTTCCTCTTTGTCAGATTGTTCAATTCAGCGATTCAACCTGGTGTTTTTGGTTGATGGATCGGGGAGCATAGAAAGTCAAGGAAGAGGGAACTTTCAGCGTTCCAAAGACTTCATCACCAACCTCGTTGATACCTTTAACGTTGGGAGAGACGAAGTCAATGTTGCTACAGTCCTCTACTGGCACAGCTATCGTATAATCCACCG
>NW_028301578.1:5045000-5192500 GCF_042242905.1 Orbicella faveolata | reverse complement strand
GAAATGACTTAACTTTGTGGTAAAAATTGCTACTGATTACTAGAAAATTTCCACTGTTAATTTTTACTGGTAAAAGGAAAACTTCAGCAACATTTTAGCAGAGGGGAAAATGTCTGTGGAAATTTCCAGCGACATTTTAGCTGTGATAGAAAAATGTTTTTCCTATTTTCCATTTTCGAACTTTTCCATTTTTCTTTCGGGTACTTTATTCGGTAGGCTAAAATGCTACTTTTATAAATAAAAAATACGCGTAGTTAATGATTTGCAAAGTGTGAGTTTCAGCTGTTTTCAAATAAGTATCAAGAGTAATTCCCATTAGATTTGATTTTGGATCGCCGTGCTAAGCGATTGGCACCACTTTGTCATCCAACCGGAAGTAGAACCAAACGCAATCGCCACTTACTCGCACACGTTTTCCCGCGCTTTGCGTCAGTTATATATGTTTGCTAGACGGTTTTATTTGCAACAGTTTTTGTTGTCTGTGCTTTTTTTGCGATTGGTTGAAGGTTAAGAGAGCGAAAGAAGAACAACAAACTCAATTTCTGCCAGGCTTTGTTTAGTACCTAATGTCTTCACATTACCTTTTTTTAATAAAAGAAATAAATATCTTTGTGTAAGTGTAGAGATTTCTTATCTCTTTCAGCAATATTGAGCAACGTTTTTGATGTCGTGTTTCTTTGTGATGGCTCATCCTACATAACATATTCAGTCTTCAAACGAACTCTGCTCCTTGCAAAAAGCGTTCTGTCCTCTTACAACATCTCCGAGGAACAGACTAACGTAGCCGCTGTTGTTTACGCAAGCGATGTGGTCGTCAGCTTTAACTTCACACAACATTACACCTTTTCTGCCGCGTCAACTGCCATTGACGGTATCCCTTATCTAAACCAAACATCTCTAAATATCTCGACCGCCCTGGAAACTGTCAACGACACCATATTTACCACAGGCAGGCGGAACGTTCCACGTGTGTGTGTTGTTTTCGTCAGTGGAATGCTAAGCGGCGACTTCACACAGATATCCCAAGGTCTCCGAGACCAAGGGATTATCATAATTACTATTGGTGTGGGCAGCGGTTACAGCGTGAACCAACTGAACTCCATTGCTAGTCAGCCTTCGGCAGCGTATGTGTTTGGCATAAGCTTAGTGCTGCATATTGACACGATGGAAGGAATTATTGCTGGAGCGATAGCTGGGGGTAACTAGTGGAAATACTGTGTATAAGTGTATAAACTGTGTATAAACTCGCTAGTGAATTTGCAATAGAACAGTACCTTTTTGATTAAATACAATGCTTGAGAAAATACATCGGTCTATTCTGACTTTGAAAGACCTTCGTCTACTTTCATCCCTTGTACAATTGACGGCAGTGTGGAGGTCGTTGGTCTGCCTAAGATCGAAACTACCTCGTGAGGTGATTTCAGTCGTTCTTAGAATAAAAGTGTTTTGAAAGTAACTCGCGCAATACAGTGCCTTATGTGAACACTTTTCCCAATGGAACATGTTTCATTAGTGATTTCATTGAACACGTTTTTATGCAGTGTAAGCGCAGTACAAGACACACGAGTAAGTAAACTGATAGAACGTTAATCTATAGCGCTTTCTCGAAATTGTGCAAAATTATTAATCCGAGTAAGCTATAGTTACCTCTTAATTGTTTTTTCCTTTTATCTAATTCATAGCTGTCGATCCTTGTGCAAGCTTTCCTTGTAGAAACGGTGGAAACTGTACATCCATGAGTCATAACTACACATGCGCATGTCCAAACGGATTTGAAGGACAACATTGTCAACAGGGTAAGTGGATTTAAATAGTTCCACTGTCCTCAAGGCATGTGATGCGTTGTTTTATTGTAAAGATCTGTAATTGGTTAACTCGCTGTACGAGAATAAAGTAAAGCTTTGCAACAAATCAATTTGTTTCAAATTACGGGGAATTGAGCCAACACGAACGCAAGAGGGTGGAGCGGCTGACTTACAACTTTGGAAATAAAAAGAAACGGGTGTGGAAAGATTCTCTTGATTCCAACGCCGCGTCCATACAACGCCGTTGGAGTTTGAAAACGGAGCCTTATTTCTCCGGCTAGGCGTTTCGTTCACACTAATCCGTCACGAAAACGCAGCGTTCGTTAAAGCTCAGGGTTTAAACAAGAGGAATTTTAAAACACCGGCTTTGCGTTTTAGTGTGGACGGGAAACATGTTGAAAAGGAAGCTTTTCGAAAACGATGTTGTTATGATAATCGTAATATTCCTCTGCACGAGTTTTTCTCAAGCACAAATCCAAAATTACCGGTGTTTGTTATGTTGTCAAGTTTCTCCGGTGTAATTTAGATGGGAGACATTTGATGCGTTTTCAGAGTGAAACCTCCGTTTTCAAATTCGTCTGGCGTAGTGTGGACGACGAAAAAAGAGCAAAAAAAGTGTCTATAGAGCGAGACGCCAGGATGCAACGATAACAGAAAGATCAAGTTAAACATGTAATAAGATGTAAGCATTTTTAATACATTACTGCTATTTTATGTGGTGTTCCTCTTTCAGATATTGACGAATGCGGACGTACATCACCCCCGACGTGCGATAGTCCGAAAATCTGCATCAATACACGGGGAGGTTTCCAGTGCGTCTGTGATGGTACACGATACGGAGACCAATGCCAGTATAGTAAGTTAAATTTATTGAATAAGTCGGTGTGTTGGGCAAAACATTTTCCTACCCTCTACAGTGTCACCAGCTATCCTTCATGGTTGGCGTTTTCGCATCCTCCTGCCCTTTCCCCGTATTACCCCTGCAACGTAAGCTATCACCAACTGACTTGTTTGCATCGTGAGCTTAATAACGTGGTTCTTGTATATGGCCGTTTCGACAAAGGTTGTCTTGTAGTGGCGTAATCATGAGAAAATGTGGTTTACTGTTGTTTCATCGACGTTCATGGTGTTTCAGGGCACAGGAAGGAGACATCACGGGTATAACTATTCATTATGTTTCTTTCCATCAGGCTGAAACATCATGAAATTCGATCAATCGTTTGTAAACTAACGCTACCAATAATTCCTTTTGGCTTTGTCGCGTGCGCTTTTACGCGCAGCCTTTTATGAAGCAACTGCTTCAGTCTTGATGCGCATGTGCAAACTGTGTCCTTCCTACTCCAATACACCCTATTTCGGCTGGACATTTTGAGTTTCCCAGGAGGAAGTTTGTGACGTATATATTATAAGTTTATTTTAAAGTCAAGCCACGAAAAAATATCTACGGCATCAAAACTTCTGTGTTAATTTTTCTCTCAGAATCTAACTTAAAATTACTATGTTGATACCCATAGATTTTCTCACTTTTTTACAGATCTTGGCAGCAATCTGCAGATAGACTTGGCCTTTTGTCTCGATGGTTCTCAAGTAGTAACACAAGACAACTTCACTCACTTCCTGTCCTTCATTAAGGCAATAACCGCATCATTAAACGTGTCTGAAAACAGAACTCACGTTGCTGTGGCCTTGTATGGAAACACACCAAAACTAGTGATTGATTTCGACGATCATTTCAACCAATCATCTTTGGAGAGCTCTGTGGATGCCATTATTTACCCTGGTAGTAGGTTGAGTAACATGGGTGCAGGCCTATCTCTTGTTACTACTGGCTTGTTTAACTCAAATGCGGCCCGGCCTAATGCCACAAGAGTCTTGGTGGTCCTTACGGCTTCTAAGTCACAGGATGACATCGAGGTCCCTTCTCATGGCTTACTTACTAACAGCAAAGTTAACATATATATCATCGGAGTAGGAACTGAGTACAGCTTGGGTCAGTTGTGGGAGATATCTTCAGATCCTGACAGTAGCTTTGTGGTGACTTATACCTCTGGGGAGAATCTCTCGCTTAAAACGAATTCCTTCAAAAAAACGTTAGCAACAGGTATACATTACTAACTTTTTTCATTATTGTTGTTGCTCTCTTAAAACAATTTATTTTTTATGACTATAGCCAACAATCATGGTGTCTTTCAGTTAAGCAAAGTAACAAACAAATTTTGGCCAAACAGATATTTTAAAATGTATCATATTTTACAGTGTTATTATTTAGTACGGTGATTTTGTTCCTCTTCTTGTCGATCAAATGCTCCTCGTGTTCATAATCTAGCCATACTTTGTACAAATTTCTTGTCATGAGAAACAAAATTGTAAACACGGCGCTGAGTTATATTTAGTGAAACATGCAAAGAATGTTATAGTTTTCAACAGAGTTTGTGAACTAGCTGGAAAATTAGTTAAACCCAGTAACTCACAGGCTTGTTAATACTATTTCAGGACTTGATCCTTGCTCCAGTAATCCTTGTAGAAATGGCTCATGTTCTCAATCTGAAGAAGGGTACACATGTAACTGTACAGCTGGCTTCTCAGGAAGGAATTGTGACAAAGGTAGCACATCAAGCATTATTCTGATTTTGTCAGTCTTGAACTTTGTCATACCATCGTACAGGGCGGCCTTTTCGACTTCATCGTTTACATCGCAGTAAAAAGTTGACCCGATTTAAACCCAGGGAAAGAGCAGCCTCCTTAAAAAGATGCTTTGAAAAGTTACACCATTGAAAGATTGTGGTGTTTGTCAACTCTTGCTACCTCGTTTGTTATTTGACTCTCTTATTTTCTACAGTTAATTGGTGCAATTATCATTACGAGTCCACGGAAGTATATCCTCACTAAAATTATTTTCGATGAATTTAATTACAGTGCATGTTAATGGTAGATCAAGCAACACAAAGAGTTTGGATCGATTGTTAGGCACCTTGGATGACTAAAATACCTTGAGTGTTTGTTAAGAAATTGTATCCCTCTTTTTACTTGTTCACTTACCACAGTGTTACTATTTTTTTTTTTTTTCTACGTGGAAAAATGAGTAAAATTAGTAATATCATTCCACTTCAAGAAAATGACCTTTGAAATCCTAATCCGTGTCAAAATAGAGGAACATGTCAAGCTCTGTCACTGAACGCGGAGTGTTTGTTCCAACTGCACAATTCATCTAAAGAGATTGTATTCCTCTTTTAACTGGTTCACTTACCACAGTATCACTATTGTTCTACGTGGAAAAATGTGGAAAATTAATGGTCTTACTCCACTTCCAGAAAATGACCTTTGCAATCCTAATCCGTGTCAAAATAGAGGGACATGTCAAGTTCTGCCACTGAACGCATATTATTGCACCTGTCCCATGGGCTGGACTGGGACCAACTGTGATCAAGGTGGGTACTTTTTTACGCATAAATAACTTGAAAGTTTCCGAATAATGAGACATTGCCTAATGAAAGGTAACTTTTAAAATAGTTTGTGGCTGATTCCTTTCTGTAAGCATTAAGCCAGTTGTTTCAAGGTTTTTCTGTGAATCGATTTGCGTAATAAGGGACTACCAGCTAAAGACTGTACGATGTTCCTGCAGACATTCAGGAATGTTCCAGAACAGTTGACGTTTGCAAGCATGGAGTGTGTCAAGAAAGAATGGGTGACTACCGTTGTAAGTGCTTCTCAGGATTTGCAGGAAAAAACTGCGATAAAAGTAAGTCATTGATTGAAATTTTATGAACTACTTTTAATATGGTGGTACATTTATTTACTTAGTATTGTTATTTGTTTCATATCATTAGTCCTTTATCCCAGTCTATTCAATGTGCAAAAAGAACAGCATCTACATGCAAAGGACTTATAGCTCTCAGTGCTTATCTCCGGTGTCCGTAGCATGAGACGCCTAGGACCGGAGTATTACTAATCCCCCCCTAGGGGATGCTTGTGCAGCGCAGCTCTCTCCCCAATATTCTGTCAGGTTATCTCAACAAGGTTTCTTGCCGAAGAACACAACACGATGACTCCGGCCAGTACTTGAACCGGGGTCCGACACACTAGCCATTACCGTACCTCCCCTTCGATGTGTTAGATGGAATAAGTTGAAATATAGAGGCTGTAAACTTCATTTTTCGCAATTGATTTCATGCTTCCCCAATTGAAAAAAAAAGTATATTCAAAAGAGACATGCGTACTCTTTGGTTAAGTGGATTTCTTGGTCCGTACTGCACTTGTGAAGATAACATTGGACAGTTATCTTAACGTTTCAGGCGAAAGGGTGCTTTATCAGAGTGTTCATCGCCTTAATAAGTTATCTCGCTTCGAGATGAATAGTTGTATTATGCCAGTTTTTGACACTTTTGGGTCATATTTCCCTTCTGGCCTCTTATTATACAGCATGTAGTGAAAAGGAGATCGACCTTGCCGTCATGATTGAAGGTTCCTCCAGCCTTAATCAATGGGGAGAGAATAACTTCGAAAAGATCGTGAACGCTGTGGAAAATTTGACCAAGTACTTCAACGACTCACAGTCAAACATCGGAATTGTTCTCTATGCGACGGAGGCAGAACTGAAAGCCAATTTTTCCTTTAGCCCAAGTCAAACAAACGACGTTTTGGAGAATTTAGTTTATCCCTCAGGCTGGACACGCATAGGGAAAGGATTAAATTTCACCAAAGAGGAACTGTTTGTCAACAGTCGAGCAACTGCGCATCGTGTCCTTGCGGTTATAACCGATGGAACGTCAATCGAGAGTGTCTTAGTTCCATCTGATCTACTCCGAGAGATGAACGTAACAATATTAGCGGTGGCCTTAGGAGATTGGTATGATGTAAAGCAGATCAATGACATCGCCAGCGATCCTGATTCAAAAACCACACTTCTGACCACATGTGACGAACTTGGCAGTCTTACTTGGCGACTCCGTGAGATGATCTGTGAAGGTAACAGCGACAATTTTGTTGTTTTTGCTGTTGAAATAGCTACCCCTTTTCCAACAGAAATACAGTGAAGCCCTTCCACCTTGTTAATGCACACACTTCGAAATATACTCTCTCTTCTGCCATCCTGCTACATGAATTGGTGCACACACGTCAACAATGATGCAGAGATAGCTCTTTATAAAGAAACGGTCAAAATGGTACAATATAAGTGATGATGCATAGCAAACTACGTACTAGACTCTCCAGAGCAAAGAAAACTCAAGCTTGACTTGCCTATACAACTTTGTTTTTGAGGAGTTCGTATTCCATCACCATCCATTATGGTGGATTTTGTACTTTGCTGTTGCAAAAGGTCTTTAACAGTTAACCACGTTTGTAACCATGAAGACTCAACAGGTAAAGGTTCGCAACATAGAACAAAGAAAACTCAGTTTTCTCTTTTTGCTGCAGCTGTGGATCATTGCTTCAGCAATCCTTGCAGAAATAACAGACCGTGTATTAATATGCTGGAAGGTTACCAGTGTGACTGCGGTGCAAATTTTACAGGACAAAATTGTGAATTTGGTAAGTGCTAGTCGTATTACTGCAGTTCTACAACATAAAAACGCTAATCCATTCGTTGATATCAATATGACTGGCCTTCACTGGATAATCATCAGAAAAATGCGAAAAGAAATGTCAAATGTTTATGGTTCAAGTGTCCTCGCCGTAAAATATCTTGGCATAGCTCCTTTACATGCAGGTTTTTATATAAACAAACTCTCCCCATTTGTATTGACATTCACGCATGAAGACTACTGACGACAATTATTACCACTTTACATTGTTGCAAAGTTATACCGTAATAATTACCAGATGGTCATGAAATTGTGGCTTTTTGTCCTACTAAGTCGTCGACCAATGCAGCATTAGCAACCCATGCACCGGAGGAGAAATCTGCTTAAGTGGAGTTGGATCACGTGACTGCGTTTGTCCTGCAGATCGCTTTGGAGAAAACTGTACTAAAGGTGAGATATCAGACCCACATGTAATAGATCGCGTATGGAGGTAAATACATGAAATGCCGTTGATTTGCACGAATCATCTTTCAGAGAACTCAATTTAGTCAGACTGATTTCCAGTTCATATTTGCTTCGTGACTGTTAAAAGAGCTTAGTCACGGCATTTGTGAGTTATATTGGCGAGGTACAAAATTACCTTTAAGATGATCAAGGAAACCTGAAAATAGTATTTTACTAAGATAGGAAAACATTAAAGCGATAGTAATAAACCATAAAGAAACAGGGATGGCTAAGGATGGAGAAGATTGGCACGGATTACAAACGTCGAACTTGAGAAATCTAGGCTACCTTTTCAAGATGTGCAAACCGTGACGTAACTCCTTTAAGTTCCAAAAACAACGGGTTGGCGTTTGTAGTGACCCTCTGAAAGCAGCGATCAAATTTCACGGTTGTCGTTAACGAATGCCAATTAAAGAAGCGACCTCAAACATACGTTGACTTGCATCCATTACTAGGAAACAAGAGAGATGACAGATCCATAAACTTGCACATAATTGATGCGATGTTCTTTTAGATGACTCCATATAGGACAACGCGTGCGTTACCCAGTTTTAATACACTATTGTAATTCATTTTCAACCATTATCTATTGTCTAGCTGAATTCTGTCAAGCATTTTTGTTATTGTTAGAATTTTTACGGAATCAACCTATTATGGTACACGATTTAGCTGCCTGAAAAATAGCGGTCTCGAGAAAGCTGGGCACCAGAAAGTGGCAATGGGAAGGGAGTGCTTAATTCGAAAGCAACGATGGTATATAAATTTAGTGATTAACATTATGTGGATACAATTTCGTGTAAATTCCTTCACCTATAGCTAAGGTGTGTGTGTGTTTTTTTTTTTTTTTTCAAAAAAGGTCGATTCAGAGATATACATGGCTCGTTGCTGTCTTAAATCACACTGCCACCATGTTTTGTACATAAGTTAAACATTTGCTCGCTAATTACAACGTTTTCTATATCAATGAAAGCAAAATAGCTTTTGATATATGATTTGTAATCTGCTGTCTGAATTACGTAAAACTCAAAACAGCCGGTTTAGTTTCCATTGTCGGGTTAACCATATCATAATGCATATATCATAATTGTAATTTGTTTTTTGTCTTTTGTTTACTTCCGTGAATCAGATGGCAATAATAACATAGACTTGGTGTTCCTCCTGGATGGATCCAGCGATGTTACACAAGATGATTTCAGGAGAAGTTTACGTTTCGTCGAATTGATAGCAAAATCATTTGGTGTTTCTTCGCGGGACACTCACGTGGCTCTTGTCATCTACGCTGACGATCCTCAGACCATATTTAACCTGAACGGGACTTTGTCTGTTTCAGACATCAACCTTGCGGTCTCCGTTGTGAGTTTCCCAAACACGGTGAACAGGAACGTCGGTAAAGGTCTTATACACGTCAGTGACAATGTCATCGCCACAAATGGTCGCACTGGTGTCCCTAAAGTTGTCGTCAATGTACAAAACCTAAAATCGCTTGATGGGATAGATGTTATTTCACTGCAAATAAGAAACGAAGGGATTAAAGTGATAAGCATCGGCCACGGTGACGAGATTGCCAACGGGCAACTCAAAGAGATGGCGTTCAAGCCTTCAGCGGTTTATGTCAAAGATATCGGAGATGATATCATGGATTCAGTTAACTTCGTTGTGTCAGTGAAGGAATCTATTTTTTCAGGTAAGCAGTAAGTGATAAAATAGTTCTTTTGAAACGTCATCCTCAATATCAGATTTATTGCACAGCTGTTTACTGTCTCTAGGTAAGAACTTACATGTATCATCATCATCATTATCATCATTATCAGAATCTACGTCATCGTCAACATCATCATCCCTCCGTATTGCGCAATGGGATAAATAAGACCTCATGTAATAACACAACGGCCATTGCAATAAAGACCGCGAAGGCCGCAAAACCCTTTCTTTTTTTATTTTATTTTCCTCGTTATTATATTTGTTTTTACGACAACGTGGCCATGAACGGAGCTTAATCATGAATGAGTTCTGAGTTCATGGTGTTATCAAAATAACGCCTATAAAAATTGAGAACACAAAAAGAATGGTAGGAGATTTAAAAAAGTATGAAGACTAAATTTCAACTTAAAGGAATAAGTTGCATAAATGCCTTCATAAATGCTTTAATTTAGTGCCATATCGAGATTTTATTGTCGCTTTTTCAAATTTTTAGCCATCATTTGATTGTTTGAAAAAAGTCGTTTAAACCTCATTATTCTTATTATTTTTCCTCAATTTTAGCTGTGAATCCATGTGCTTCCTTACCGTGTCTTAATGGAGGAGTTTGCAATTTACAAGGCGATGGATTTTCTTGCGTTTGTATTCTAGGGTTTACAGGAGAACTCTGTGAAAGTAAGTCTATATCAGATGTTTGTGTGCTATGTATTCATTTTGCTTAGTTAATATTCATCCAGGGAGATCTGATTAACTGAAGTAGTTTGAATAGAGCCCTGATTAAAATTTTAGTCATAGTAAACAATAAAATAGAACAAAATAATCACAGGTACAACTTTTGATTTGAAACGAAGTTGTTTCTCACTATTGAACTTCCGACTTTTCACAAGGTGATAATTGATAAGGCTTATGACCGAACCAACAATGACTCCGTAGAAATCGAGAGCAGATTATTTTCTAAATAGTGTTAGTTCTTTAGTTTATTATTATTTTTTATCTTATTTTTAGGCGAGCTGTCACCATGTGTACCCAATCCCTGCCAGAATGGTGGAATGTGCAGTCTTAGTGGTGATCGCCTGACTTACTCTTGTGAATGTGCGCCTGGCTTCACATCCGACAACTGCGAAGATGGTATGAGCATAGTTCGGAGAAAATCCTTCCTCAACGGGTCTACCAGTGTTTTGTGGGAAAAGGGGAAAAATTAAGACAATACGGTCAAACGTCCTTTCGCCGACGGTCAGATAAGTTATCAAGCCATTAATGAAGTATAATTGCTATAAGTCTTTTATATTTGCTAATTAGTTTTTTCCATAAAACTGAACTCGCGTTGTCTGTTACGTGTAAAACATACGTTTTTTTAAATTCGCAGATTATTTTGAAATCAAAATACTTGAGCTGGTTTGAAAAAGTAACCTTAAAAGCAAATTCAATATGTGGACAAAGAGTTATTTTAAGCCTCTTTATTTTAATTTATATTCCTTAGAAATTTATAGACTTTTTATTATATTTGTACATTTTAGCCTTTTCGTTGTACTTAAGAGTTTTTACATCTACAATTTGTCCTCTAATATTAGACCTTTTCAAATTATACTTAATTTGAAGATTTTTTAAATTGTACATATCTTTATTTCCCAGGGCCCCTATAGATACCAGCTTCCTTGCTGAATGGGCTACTCTGGTAAAATAAAGTTACTTATTTATTTGTTTACTTATTATTTGTTAAACAGATATTAACGAGTGTGACGGAGACCCTTGTCAGAACGAAGGACAATGTGAAAATACGCATGGTGGCTATCACTGTGTATGCCCGCACGGATTGCTGGGTACAAACTGCGAATTAAGTGAGTGATTTTGATATATTAATTAAATGCCAGTAGCGTTCGCCTTACGATTAATTAAGATATTGTTAGATGCATTGCTGGGATAGGAGCACTTTATAAAACGTTCACTTGTGTGAGTATTTGATTTTTTTTTTTTTTTTTTTATCCTTTTTAAATATCTTTGCGTTTGCTTCGTTTGATTTGTTGCTGTTATTGTTATTGTTTCTTTCTGTTATAATTGCTTTATTAAAACTGGGAGAATGGTTGAAATTAAGATTCGAGGACTAATAACCTAATGACCCTAATCGCCTTTTTTTTTACATTTTAGCTTGCACAAGACAATTATTCAACTTAGCCTTCTTGATGGACGGTTCAGCAAGCATTAAGAGCCTATCATCAGAGGATACTTCTCAATACAAGGGCTTAGTCAAATCAGTGATAAATTTTTACAATATCAGCGAAGATGCTCTCAATGTCGGGGTTGTTGTGTACTCCGCAAACTCAATCACGCAATTTCGATTTGACAAATATTATACCAAATCTGAGGTTAATGCAGCCATCGACGCTATTGTCTTTCCTGGGGAATTTACAAGGGCAGGATATGGCTTGACAGCAGTTCGTAATGAGCTTTTCGCCAATGGTCGCAGTGGAATACCAAACTTCCTGGTCGTTTTAATGGATGGTGTGTCTATTGATGACATTTCTATTCCCTCTGCGTTCTTCAGAGCCATGGATGTCTACGTCCTAGCCGTCGGAATCGGCGATTTCTACGCCAAACCTCAGTTAGATGAAATAGCGAACGACCCAGACTCTGCTTACGTGTTTGAAGCGTCGTCTTATGACATGTTGCCGACTTTAGCGACCAGAATCAAGGCATCAATATGCAATGGTAATGTGATATTTCATTGGCTGGCAGTAGTTTCAAACAGTTATTACTACCACTCTTTCCCAGCTGATGCTACATTAACGGTATCGAGCTAATGCCCAATCATTGGTAGACACGTTATTTTGTTGTTGTTGTTTTTTGTTTTGGTTTGTTTGTTTGTTTGTTTGTTTGTTTTTTAACGTGGCAAGTTGCCATAGCGATAGTAGACTCACTGAAATCACCCTCAATTTAAGTGCATATAGCTAAAAAAACCTAACTTAGTGACCCTGAATTTTTTGATCAAATTGTGATCCACAGTATAAGATGCAGCTTTATGAATGGTTTCAAATATTCTCTGATAGGTTCAGAGCCATCTTATTTTTTCGAATGACTACGTAAGGAAAATGACCACAACTTTCTCAGAAAAGAGGTGATTGGTGTCTTACTTTGAAATCATTTTTTGTAGCATCAACTGAGAGAAAGAGGTTGTCGTTAACAACATACAGGAAAGTGCAACAAACTGTTGTCATCGCCACCTTAAATAATTAGAGGTTCCGACAGAATTCCTGTGAGGCGTTCTGAAACCATCTGCTACTACCTCTGGCCTCAATGAACATTTCCATACTTGCTTTTTCCGACTGTTTTCCTCCGATACGTCTTGACTGTCATTACGATGACTGGAATCCTAGTCAGGCTTTTTCTATATCACCTTATTTGTTATGAGTTCCCGTTTTGTACCTTTAAATTTATTCTAACAACGACCCTAGCAATTCAGATAATGTAAGAATTATATTATATTTGTTGCAAGTTTGCTTGAACAGAAAACTACAAACCGCGCCAAGCCTTCAAAATACAGAAAAATGCTTTGCAGTTTTATTAATGTTTGTACTTGAATTTTTCTTGCTTTATCTTTCTAGTGGTGGATCACTGCTTCAGCAGTCCATGTTACAACGGAGCAACCTGCGAGAGTCTGTTGGACAGGTTTGTCTGCACATGTCCGGACGGTTTTACTGGACTGACCTGCCAGTCTGGTGAGTGGCCGTAATAGGCCATTTCCGAGTTACCTCGTGCCTCTCTTTCAAAACGAGTCCTCGTGCAAAACGTTTCAGATAAAAATTAGTTTGATTTGCATGAAAATGAACCTGCAGGGGAAACACATTTTTAGAAGAAAGGTTTCGCACGAAGACTCCGGTTTTGACACAGAGACAAAAGGTAACTTTTAAATGGCCTATTGATTAGTTACTTTAACAGTCACCAGAGTATTTCGCGAAATATGTCAGGCGGTTTTACGTGATCTGCATCGCTGATCGTGTGGATCGTGTGGCTTGACTTTATTCAGAGCCGACTATCGTATCGATCAGTGGAAGACAGCTTGTAAAAGTAGTTGGCATGGTATGTTGTTTTTCATAGTTTGTGTGGTTTGAAAAGTCTGCTTGTTTGTTTGATGTCCCCATAAAGAGAGTAACGAACAAGAAAGGAAAGAAACAAGAAAACAAACCAAAAAATATCATTGGGGGAATGAATTACACCTACTTACTGTAGTTTTGCACAAAGCTCTCAACAGGCCCTTGCTTTCAAAGACCTTGATTGGAGGATAAAGATTAAAAGAAACTTTAAAGTGCACCTAACCCCAAAAATTTTTTTTCGCTAAAACGAATCTACTTGTTATTTGAAATAGTTCTGCGAAAAACTTTTTGGATTCCGTGAAATCCTCGATTTTCTGTGCCCCGACGAAATCTCAAAAATAGCTCCAAAACACCGCCATTTTGTTTCACGACCGAGTTTGAGGAGAATGGGTCCAGCGGCTCTTGTGACGTCTACCCAGGAAGGTTGGATATCTCACGTCCTCTCATTTCCTTCAGGATTGTGCAATACACATTCGAAAAGTGCGCGGAAACACCTTCCAGAGGTGCTATCGGCTGTTGCAGTTACATTCCAGATTTAAAGAAAGATATACTGTACAATTTACTGACGATGATCGGCTAATGGTACAATAAAGACGTAAACGACGGTTGATTTTGTCGAACCGAAACAAGCGAACTGAATCTGTAAGAACCATTAAAGAATTCTCACTGGAATTTGTTCCGCAGACTTTCGAACGCTATTTTCATAAATTTTCTGCTTAAAGCTAACCAGAAATTTTTAGAAATACTACCGAAAACCTATATCTTACAATCCCGCAGTATTTATAACATAACCGGCAAAGTTGTGTGATCCGATCATGATCAAGAAGCGTATTAACTGATATGTAAATAGGTCGCAACTGTACGCCGCTAACCAGCACTTATTTCTCTTTCGATTTAGATAAAAGTAGAAAATTAATCCTTTAGAATTACATCACAACAAAATTGTTAGACTCACAGAGTTTTTCGAAGGTTTGGAAATCAGCAGTGCGACAGAGATTCTGTGCAATAGCCTCGAAAATATGACCGCGGAACATTATCTGCGGACCGCTTAGGGAACACATCCTTTTCGCTTATCCGACGAATTTCACTGCAAACTTTGAGAACAATTTACATTGGTTATTTGTAGTTACGACTTAAAACGTGTGACAATGTGAAATCGGTAATTGTATGACATGTTTCCTTCCACCTTGTTCTCGCAGCTTCAAAAATACAGGTCCAAACAGTACGATTTTCAATCGATCGAAGCCAATGTTTTGGAGGTCATCAAGTCTCGAAAACTGCAACACGTACGTCGCTCTTATAAACATGAAGCATTCAACAGAAAGTAAAACACAAACTGGATTTAACAGAACAATCATACCTTGACAAAATACATTCTCGCTAAGGACAAATGTAAACGGGCTATAAACACGAGTGGGAATCTTATGTTTACTTGACGAAATTACCATCCAAAGCAGTCCTTGAGTTTTCTTTCCTGCTTTTCGTTTGCCTGCTCCTCCACTTCGTATCTAGCTTTCCATTCCTAATATACAATCAGCTCGTCGGCAAAGAAGTCTTCCCCTTCGTCGCTTGAAATATTGTAAATTGCTCTCAAAGCTCTAAGCAGTGAGTTCACAGTTGTCGAACGTGCTCGATCGAAGTTTATTTTGGTGTCTTCCAAATCGAAACTTAACTCTGACTCCAGTGACGAAACAAAATGATTCTCAGACAAAGCTTGGACGTTTTAGTCCCAAAATACATCGGAACGATTAGTTTTGTTTTCCACTTTCTCCAGCAAATACAAAGAGCTGACTGAGGCGCCATTGTGTCTGGTTCCTGGGTAGACGTCATCAGGAACCGCCGCCCCAGACTCCCTAAAACGCGGTCGTGAAACACTTCAAGCGCGACTTTGAAAGGGCATAGAAAATCGAGGATTCAACCAAATTCAAAAATTTCTTCGCCCAAATGCTTCAAATAAAGCCTAGATTCGTTTTAGTGAAAAAAAAAATTGGGGGTTAGGTGCACTTTAAAACAAAAGCCGAATGAGCCCTGTTTTGGAACGTGATTAAGAAAGGTAGATCTTAGGGTGAAATTGATATATTCATTGATTTATTATTTTCATTATTATTATTCTTTCTTTTCCAGATATCAATGAGTGTTTGTCCTCATCATCTTGTACAAACGCGAACAAAATCTGCATCAACTTTCCTGGAACTTTCTTTTGTAACTGCAAGCCAGGAAACTATGAAATTCAAAATCAGTGTAGTGGAGGTAAATAAGGCTCTATATGTTATGGCTATTCTTATGGCCTCCACAGACTTGCATGTAACATTTAATTGCCGACAACTACCTCTTTTCGACAACTAAACGAGAACCAGAGTTTTTCTATTTTGGGAATAAAGTGAATCTTGTTGTTGTTGTCAAATGTTATCAACAACTAATTGTCGGAGTGTTGGTTGTCGGTCTAAGTCAGGTCAGCGAGGCTTTGAGAGCTAACGTTCACTACGCATGCTCAGGCTCAAACAATACAATACAATACAAATTTTATTAGCACTCCCCATGGAGGCTTTTCAGTACTAATACGGATTTTCCATAGTTGTCGACAACTAGTCCAACGATTCCCGCAAACAAGAAAAATGGCTTGCTTATCTATACAATCTAGCTACAAGCTTTGTCAAAAAAGTCTAAGTTCCCTCTGACAATCTCGTAAAACAGGGAGCTTTGCAGACAGACGGACAGACGGACAGACGGACAGGTAGACAACCAGGCAGGTAGACGGATGGACGGACGGGTGTCTTTGCTTGACGGACCAAAACATGGACAGACAGACAAAAAGAAAGACAAACATAAACCCCAAGAATGAATCTAATGGCAATGTTAATGTACTTGTAAATATCTTTCTATTTTTTTCTGTCTATAGAGTATGGAGTCATTTTCAACATTGCCTTTGTAATATATACTGGAGAGAGCATTGACCAATATCACAACGGGAACTTTGTGAAGCAAATCGAATTTGTCAAAGGTCTTTCCAAAACGTTCAATGTTTCGGAAAACGATACGAACGTTGGCATCATTACTTATGCTGGTGATGCAGCAGTCAGATACAGATTTGAGGATATCACCAACCAAACAGACCTGGAAAATACTCTGGACACCCTTACAATAAGCGGCAGTGGAAGAAACATTGGTAAAGCCTTAGATGTGGCACGAACGGACCTTTTTAACCAAACAATTCCTGGAAGAAATGACACTGTGCGAGATATTCTAGTTGTCATAACAGACAGTGGCTCAGATGATGATATTGCTGTTCCAACATATGCCTTGAAGGAGGACGGTGTCACCATCTTCAGTGTGGGTATTGATCGATATGTGCGAGGCCAGCTTAATGAAATGGCCTCAGAGCCTGACTCGGAACACGTGTTTACTATTGACACTTATGATGGACTTGGTCCAACTATGGCGCCGTTAAAAGATGAAATAATACGAGGTGGGTATCGACAAACGTCAGTCAGTGAAAGAGCAAGTTTCCGAAGTAATATTTGATTTTGTGGCACATTTCTAGTATGATTATGTTCCGAAACGCTAGACAAATAAAGGGGGGAGCGTCACACTTGACAATTGCAAGACCAGTTGGGTTCAGGTTGATAACTGTTCGCCAATGGGAACCTTCGCCTGTTGACGACTTTGTAAAAGAGATCATATTTTCCTTGGCACTGTTGGCACTTTTTCCTCAGAGACCTTGATAAAATATGTTCATCCTGGAATGCAGGTTTAAAGGGATGCTAGTGGCAACAAATGCTTCACTACTAATATCATATGTTCTACTTGAAAATTATGACGTATTTAAAGTGTGATCCAAATGAGACGTTACTACACTTAAGTAATGTTAGGCTCTGTTTACTACATACTCAAGATACAATGTTTGTAGTAGGTCTTGTAAATTTTAAATAGGACAATGATGTAGGTTTTTCAAATAGCGAGAGATGTGAAACGATCCAAGATACAACAGCGTGAAAACAGAGTCTGTGTGGACTCGTCTATATTCTTACTTCGTTGAGTATTATGACTAACCTACGCGTATTCTCAACTGTTCTACAGACCTTGATCCATGCTCAACTGAACCTTGTGCAAACAATGGAACCTGTGTCAATCTTGTTGGTGGAGGCTTTAGATGTACCTGCACTCCTGGATGGACTGGAGAACGCTGTGATCTTCGTAAGCTGTACTTCCTTGTGTGCATGCACCACTGAGCAGATTGCAAGAACGATGTCGAAACAATAATACGAGTTGCTCATAAAATGATGTTCTGTGGGCTCGTTACCCCTGCATTTATTAGTATGCTAATACAAAGCTGTGGGAGAAATTCTTCAGCTGATAATATAGTGTAGCGGATAACTGAAAATTTACTGGTTATATTCGCATGGGTCGCTTTTCATCAGTGAGTTGGGTCAGAGCATTTGTCGACAGGTTTTCTATTCAGTGTCGAAGAACCAAAACTAATATCATCCCTCCAGACAACCACAAATAACACAGACAATCTAATAGACCATTCAAAACTCGACGTAAAAGCATTCCTCCCCCCATGCAGTGAGCAAAAACCGTTTGTGAGGGAGCCCCCCGTACGACTGGTTTTGGTTTTACCTCTGATTGATGGTGAAAGGGCGCGAGGTTTGGAAACCGACACTATGGGTGGTAATGCAAAGCCGAAATGCGAATTGCTTTCCACACGAAGAGAAACCACTCATTGTTGTTGTTTTCTTTGTAGAACTTACACCTTGCACTCTTCCACCTCACCCTTGCAATACCAATGGTAACTGCACTGCAAACGCAGAAGATGAAAGTGTTGAGTGTCAATGCTTTGAAGGCTGGGAAGGCGAAAACTGCCAAATTGGTGAGTTTGACTGATGTATCATATGGGCTATTGTAAAGATTGACAGTTTTTATTGATGCGTTATTATTTTCACTAGCTCTCTTGCAATAATAAAACGATATAAGGGACAAACCTTGTGTGGACTCAGATGAGAAAGAAGGCAATAAAACCTTTTTAAAAAGTGCTTTCTCGTACAAATTCAAAGTGTAAGTAATTGTCAATGATAGCAGGTCCTTTTTGCATTGTCTCAGACACTGAAAGTAATTTAAAGACCTTCCATGATCATTTACCTCATGTTTCTGGCTAACATGTTACATTCATCACTTCAGACGTAAACGAGTGTGTTAACAACACTTGTCTAAATGGTGGAAACTGTACCAACACAAATGGAAGCTACTATTGTCAGTGTCCGCTGGCGTTTGCTGGAGACAACTGTGAAATGCGTAAGTTTGAAAATCTGCTATTTACAAGAGAGAAATGGTTAATTAAAAATAATTGGTTTTAGTGATGTTCCTGCGTCTAGGGAAGGGGGCGGCGTAATGGTAACTGCATTGGGATTGTGGATCAAGAGAAAAAGAGTATCGCGTTTGAATGCTTGGCACTCTTGTTGTGTTCTGTTCTTTGCATAGACAGCTTTCTCCCACGCTGCTTTTCTCCGCTCAGGAAAAAAAAAACTGGCTACTGAACAACGTTGTCATAATCTAAACAAATAAAACTGGAACTATCTACAAAGAGAAAACATCCTTAAGGAAAACTGTTAATCTTCACGCTTAGATTTCATGCTAAAACGTGTACCACGAAGGGGGAGCATTTTAATGCCTGAATTTAGCTACGTTATGACGGGATGGTTAGCCAAGATATCATCGCGTTATTTTTTTGCCTGCGGACCGCTATATAAGTGCAACCCATATTTATAGTCTTTTAAGCATGGCAACAGATGATAAAAAGGTTATATCTCGACCCTCCGGGTATTTATTTTTTTGTTGATTTAGTCAAGGGGTTGTCTAAAAATAGCATGATCCGAATTGCCTTGAGAATAAGGCCTTTATTGAGAATAAACTCTCCTACCTTTTATCCTCTCTTGACTATAGATTGTGATCACCACAACATGAACCTTGGTTTCATGGTGGATGGGTCTGCAACCGTGGAACTTCGCGGTGAAGGAAATTTCAACAAGTCCCTCGAGTTCGTGGCCAACTTGATCGCGTCTTTTGATGTATCTGATAATACAACAAATCCTGGAATGGTTGTTTTCTCCGAAGATCCTCACCTAGTGTTTAATTTTTCGGAACATAAAAATTCTGCAGATGCAATGGCTGCAGTCCAAATGGCTACCTATCCAGGCCGTGGAAGGAAAACTGGAAAAGCCCTAAACTTCGTTCGTCGTAACTTGTTTTCGGATTCTGCAACTCAAAACAATAAACTGAATTATCTCATCATCCTAGCAAGTGGTGCTTCATACGATCTGGTGAAAACACCAGCAAAGTTGCTGCGCGAAAAGAACGTCACCATTTTCACCATAGGGGTTGGTGAGGACTATGACGTCGACGAGCTGAAACTGATCACTGGTGATAATGGCACGCGAGTATATGAAACATCGTTTAAAGATCTTGGAGATTTGAACAGCAAGTTGAAAAAGGAAGTCTGTCGATGTAAGTTGTTGTAAATTTGAAATCATCCTTGTTCATGTTTCTTTCTTTAACTTGGTTTGTTGGTAGCGTTTTGCTGGCCAATGAGGAAGTTTGAAATGCTACATGAAGACCATAAACATATCTGTAGTGAGCATGTGTTAGTCATTTTAGATTTTACATTATTGCTGACTTTCACTTAAATTACAGAAAATCTCCTCATTGTTGTTTATCTAGATTATATTTAACTATAAGCTTCGATATTTCGACTGAATTTATCAGATTTCTTTGAAAAGAGAAGAAAATCAAGGACTCAATTATTCAGGAATGCGCCAATCAAAACATTTTCTCATCTTCTAGGAATTGTGAGACAGTTGTGACCTAAACACAAAACTGACTTCTTCTTCTTCTTTTTCACTTTTTCCTTTAGTGCAAGAACTTAACAAATGCAGCTCCTCACCTTGCTTAAATGGTGGCACTTGCATCAACACTGGTCAGAATTTCCGCTGCGTCTGTCCACGTAATTTCTATGGAAGCCGGTGTGAGCTTGGTATGGTAACCTTTGTTATATGTAACTAACGAGGAATTGGTTAAAACGATTTGCCGTTACAATTTTCTTGGTTTCTTTTAAACTTTATGTAGATTCACGCCTCTGACTTAATTCAAGTTTTTTTTATTTCTCACTTTGATTGCCTTTTTTAATGGGAATTTTGTCAAGTTGGTATTTGTGTTAAACTGCTTCGAAGATTTGAAGATTTTGACTCCTCCTCTAACGTTCCACGTTTGCTATTTTAGGGAATTCAAATTTCCCTCGCTCCGCCCTGTTTATTTTTGCAAGCTTGTTGGGAAATTATAACGTCATTGCACCAATGGACGTTTTTTTCTTTAAATTCGGCATTGCGTGAATCTAGAGATTTACTCCGAGTGAATATGTGCAGTTCCAACGAGAAATCTTCTTCTGTAGACCCTATGTTGATATCCTTGACCAAACAATGACGTCATAAATTACCATAAAGTAACGTGGCGATGCTCAGGTGATTTAAACTGAAAACTCAACTTCTCGTATTCGAACCACTTAAAGAGATATCAACAAACCCCAGGATCAGTTAAAGAGAGCCATTGGGTATACTTTGAAACTTAAACTGCGTCTCAGTCAAGATTCTCTTTAAGAGGAAAACAAGATCTAATTTGCCATGCAGGTTGTGGACTTACAGAACTGGGTCTCAAAACTCCAAACACACGTCGAGTCCCAGACAAGTACATTTCGGCATCATCGCAGAGAGACAGTAACCACGCGGCTCACCGAGCGAGGGTTGGCATCGAAGTTATCGGTAGCTGGGAGGATGGGTGGTGTTCATCACAAACTGACACTGCACCCTACATCCAAGTGTTCTTTGGTGAGTTTTTTCAGCGAGCTTTCAAATACCAAACAAACAAATAACTTTAAACACTTTTCGGATGCTGGAAATTACTTGTCATGTAAACGTTGGGAAAGGTGAACGTTTAATGTTACACTCTTAAATTTAAAGTACCTGTTGCCGACTTTCTAGTTTTCTGTCAGTCCTCAGCTTCTTAACAGTTATCAGCACATAGCTGACAGAGGAATGGTAAAGAAGTAAACTCTTGGTAGATTTGACTTGTACAGGGAAAATGATATTCTACAGCGAAATTATTTCTGAGCTTCTTATCAACCCTTTCCAATTTTCCCGAAAAAAAAAAATGACAATTTTCCGCTCTCACATCATATCCACTGAGGGCTCGTGGAATAACCATTAATTATTTCTCTTCGGCTTGATCATAACCAAATTGATCATGACTTTTTTTGTAAGTCTTCGATCGACCACTTAAGGAATTTGCTTAGAGTTGGTAAATATCTTGACGTGAACTTTGCCTCGAAAGATATACTGAACAATTAGATTATGCACTCGAGATTTTTTTTATCACGCATAGAAATCGAGAGCGAATAATATAACTGTTTTAGTATAAATCGACTAGTCGTTCAAAACTTTATCTAAATCCTCTTCACAGACACTTTGAAAACGACAAGCGGCCGTTATTTTGTTGACAAGGGCACACTGCTTCGCTACTCACTATCTATCACAGAATAGATAGTGCGTAGCGTAGCCAATCAGAGGACGGCATTCGTGACTTCGAGATTCTCTTGGCCTTGCAAAATATAGAGACTGCGAGAGTCAAATAACCACCAAAACAAATGAGACGGCGAGACTCGTGAAACTCGACGAAAATTTGGTGAGACCCATTGTTTTTGAAGTGGCGTTCCCCACCCCAAACTGACATATTCTACTGTTTTTATCGATTATAGAAAACAAGTTTAAGTCTGAAAGAACAGAAAATGCAGTTTATTTAGTGTAAAATGTTGTTTTCTTCTAGAATACTTAACGAATATCACTGAGATTGAGACCGAAGGTGTTCAAGATGAAACAACAAACTTATGGGTTGAAAGCTATTATGTATCAACAAGTAACAGCACTGACGAGGCGTCTTTTGTCGAATATACTGAAGAAGGCGAGACAAAATTAGTAAGTATAGGTCTTACTTTGATCAGTTTAGCAAGACGATTCAATTTTGCTTTTGGATGTACACTGTTAAAGATGATAGGGTAAAGTTAATTATCTAGTAATGTGGAATAGTGACTTCGTTCGAGACGACTTGGCTGTAAGAGAATCTTTGTTTACAATATTTTCCTCATGAGCACAAGCGATGCAGTTTTTGATCGACCTACAAGTACAATAGAGTCCTAAAGTGTGACGTCACAAAAAATAAATTTGAGAAATTATGGGATTTGGCGCCATTTTCGAATAGAGCCTCCTTAAAAAAGGGTCTTTACCAAAAATTACCTCTTAATTGTAATTCCCAGCCGAAATATAAAGGATGAAAATTTGGTACTGCCCCGTATATATCTCTCTAATTTTGAGTCGGTTCTAAACTGAAGCAACTCAAACAAATTTTGAAGGGTTTGTCTGGAATGCTATCAAACTTTGATCCCTTATATCTCTATCGGGAATTGCAATTCAGAGCTAATTTTTGGGATGAGGGCATCTTTTAGGATCCTCTATAAGAATATGACATCATATCCCATAATTTCAAAAATTTTATTTTTGTGACGTCATCACTTTAGGACTCTATAGTTCTGAATATTGAAAGGGCATAGCATGATTGACAGTCCCAAGGAATTTGAGAGCGAAGTATGGAATACTTTTTGCGCGACGCCTGTTTAAAAACTCAAACTTTTACAAAGACTGTACGAGCTCCTAAGCGCTTTTGCCACCCAGACATTTTGCAGTTTCTGAAAATCAATTTCTCCTTGAATATTATACCCAAAGAGCCTCGAATTTCTCCAATTACTAAGTTTCTCAAGTTTTTTAAAGGTTTGTAATCAATTCGTGTCTAGCTGTATGTCAATGAGGGAAAATGTTAACTATGACGTCAGCAAGATTCTCCTAGTGAAGATGGATATTTCATCTTTGTTTCTGTTCTGCGACGAACCTCCTCGGCGACAATAATTTTGCAAAAGTTAACTGTACTAACCTATGCGTCTATCTTGTGGTAGAACACGGAAAAGTACCAATCACAACACGCGTAGTATATTGGTTATTGACAAAAGTATCATAGCTTTACTGTTCGGTTCTTGGGCCAACTAAATTTTCTGATGAATCCCAAATAACGTTTTCAACCCTACTATATTTTTCAGTTTGAAGCCAACAAAGATATTTCAGCGACAACCATCAGTCTCCATAGCACCAATGCTCACTTTATCAGAATTCATCCAGTGAACCACACCGGACAGTTTGCCTGCATGCGGTTAGCTCTGTATGGATGTGACAAAGGAGGTACTGTAGCATGTCTTAATGTCTACTTTTTTGTATTATTATTCTCTGGTCACGGTTAGTAAGGCCCGAACTTTATACGTTCCCAACTTGCCGACTCAAGTATAATTAAGTATGACGATTGATTCAGACGTCAAACCAGATGGCGTCTAACTTAATTCGACACAAAATTTTTAAGGTAAAATATAACTTAGATTATGTAGATTATGTATCCATAAACCCCACGTTAAATAAAGTATCGTATCGTATCGTATCGTATCGTATCGTATGTATGCATTAACGCATGTAAAGTTGAATCGAATCGAAGTCGAACTTTTGCCATTCTATTCGACTGCCGTAATAGAATAGCAACGCTGACCGAAATACAAATGTGTCGATCACAACTGATTCAAATGTCGAAATTTAGATTCACCTGATAGCGATGCTTCAATATTCGAGTTTATTATAAGGCAGGGTCGCAGTCTTGAGGTAAATTCGAGCGTTCGGATTGGCTCTATCTTGGTCGGGATTTTTCCATACGGACCGTTTCCGTGGAAACAATCTAAAATCGTGAATTTGCTGTTTTCGAAAGCCGGCAAATTCAATAAACAAGCATGGCCCGAGTGCCATATAATAAACTACTTAATGACCTAGCTTGCTCGAGCCGTACTTGGAAATATTGACCCTCGGTCGTTTTAGTACAGACCTTGCTACCCACGATCCGTAGTATCACGACCTCAGGGCCATGTTTGCCAGTACAGCCCTCGCGCTCGCTTGGTAAGAGGTTAATATAGAAAACGTCGTCGTAAATAAACGTGATAAGACAGTTTTAAAATCAAGAGTCGGTTTAAAGTTTCTCTAGTTCCTGGAGAAAAAAAAATTAAAAATCATTTTCTTGTCTTTACAACTACTGCCATTAAATAGTGAATGCATGTACATAGTTTTTTTTTTTTTTTTTTTTTTTTTTACCGGCAGAGGGTTTCATGGAGTTTCCACGCACGCCTCTACAGAGAGTAAACGACGCTCCGCTGACTAAAGATCCTCTGTTTGATACACGTTTAGCAGGTATGTTTTAAATGTATTGAAATTCTGAACCACAGGATTGTTATCATGATTAGTACTTAGCTTGAAATAAATGCTCTCACATCTTTGAATACCTTTATTTTAAAGCTTTCCGTAAGATGTTTGAGCTGTATTATGTCATCCGGGAGACTCCAGTTTTCACTTGCCTAAGATCGAAAATAGTAAACACCAAGTGGATGTAAACTAGAGAACGAGGGAGATTCCTAACCGAACAGTACAGTAGACAATGAATTACATATTTAGACGTAGCCACTTTTCCTCTTATAATGTTTTGCTGTTGTTTTCTAGAAGTAGTTGGCTACAAGCGGCTTATATATTTTTATAAACTTATTGTAACGTAGTTATGAAGTTGCCTCCTCAGGCATGACTCTAAGCAAATCTCGAGCGGTATTCTTATTTGTAGTTGAAAATTTATATCGATCGATCTTCTACAAGAGATTTAATCTCCCACGTTGGCCATATCCCCAAGACAATTTCTGTAAAGTTTAATCGTAGACTTGGTACTTAGTTCTCCTGCATATAACGTTGCCACACGAGTTTCGCGGGTGTTTTCGTGGAGTCTTTTGCTGTCTACGTAAACGAAATCTGCGTACTGAATAACTATATCTTTAGCTTCGTTCCTGCTGAAATATCTGAAACCAGGAGTGATCCAGGAATAACCTGAGAGGGAATACCTTAAGACCAAAACTTATATAGGGGATTACCCCTTCGTACTCTTCATCCCATCTTGTTATCTAAATGTCCTTACTTTCTTTTCAACTTTTAACAGTGATACCCGTGGCAGTGTTCGTTGGTCTTCTCGTGATGTCACTGATGTTTCTTTTGCTTCCTCTCGGGTAAGCGACATCGTTACTCAAGATCAGGGGCACACCTAAATTAAGGTTTCGATTTCAAAGGACACTTTGCCATGGTAAAAGATTGCACATGTGTAGCAAGTACCATTTCCTAAAAGACTGGAAATGAGGCAAATTTCGAGAGAACGTTACCATGACAGCGGCCGTAGCCATGAAATTGTTTCAATATAGTTCTAGTTTTAATGAACCTTTGTTGTAGTTTTGAGTCTTTGGCTTTGATTATTATAATTTATTTTAGGCTTTTAATGTATTTAGATCTTTACTTTTTTAGAGGACCCTCCTGAAATGACCACTAGATAATTGGAGGCCTCTTCTTAAAATATCAATCTGTCATTATGTCATTAATCTTCTTTTATCTTGTAATTCAGCAACCCTCCTCCTATTGGACCTTCTCAGAATAGCACTACAGTTCGATTCGACCCAGACCCCCCTCAAAACGGAGCTGTTCCGTTAGTTCCCCTGTATGAATCTCAGTCGCTGACTATGCAGCTGGGTTCAGAGAGTCTGTTACAAGTGGAAAACATCAATACAACATCTGATGATGCAATTTTCTCTAACGAGAATAAGGTATGGTAGACCAATTAGAGTTACTTGTGTGCACATGCATGAGAAAAATTGGAACTTGTTTCTTCAATGTTGTTAACCTGATCGATTACAAAGAGCATAGTTTAAATGGCACTCGAAGTTTTATTCAATTGAATAAAAATCTTCCCCTCAAATGAATGAAAATTTAAAAAACCAGTATTCAAAGGTAGACAATAATGTTTGCGAAGGTACCGGTGCAATAATTTACCAGCAGAAAAAGAACGTTTATTAACTCTGCCACTTTACAAAGTTTTGATTAATTGTTGACAACTTCTTGAGATCTTTTTTGGCAAATTTATTAAGCCAATCAGAGTGCAAAAACTATCAGAGGCAGAGTTCTTAGCTCATACGCTTAAAATATTGATATCTTTGCCTCCCATAGTTCTTACCGATTTATTTGATAGTCTTAACAGTTGAATTCAGTTCAAAAATATGACAGCGATACGGTGAAATATGTTATTAGACTGGAGAAAAGTTCGAGAGATTCGGTACGAACGATGAACTTGAAGCATTTTTCCTCAGACTTTTCAAAAAAATCAGGACAACTAAATTTTACTTCCTCCGGAGTTGAAAGAAAAGATGAATTTACAACGCAATATTAAAGCAAAAGCGATTGGGGTGCTGGTTACCCGAAATAACCTAAGAGTTAAAAATTTAAAGGCAGTTTGTTAAAAGAAAAGACACTTCACATGTTCCGGTCAGGGACACAAAACAAACAAACATAGACACAAAAAAAGAAATAAGCAACTTGTAGCGCATTTTATATGAAACGTGCCTCAGTTTCGTCCAGATCGATGACAGATCCAGATGTTCGTCCATCGATGACAACATGACCACGACTTCAGATTGATAAGGCATCCTTAGTTAATAATTCGTTGGGTTATAGATCCATGTAACATCAGATTTAAATACCATGGCACACATTTTGTTTTCTTTATAAACTCACAGCAAAGTAAATAACCCTATTTTGTAATGGTATTATTTTGCAGATTTTTAGTTTCGACCGTCAAGTTAATGTGGCAACTCAAGGTCACGTCAACCTGGAAACTTATTAGATCCGTTAAATGAAGATTTGTTACGTGGCCTCAGCAACACGATTATTATTAATGCAGCTTGCGAGAAATTAATTAGTCAGCTTATTGCCGGGGTGTAATCTGCCTGATAGTGCGCATAATTTCTTAGCAGCAAGTTATGTTAAATGAAAACTAACAGCGTAGAAGGTTGCAACTTAAGGGGCAAATGTTCATTAAAAAATGCTCATAATATATAAAATTAGACTAAATATAGACTAGCCTAAAATTGGAGCTCCTGATTGCAATAGATTAACCTGGCTTGAGCCCGCGATCCAATCGAAAAACCACTACCTGGTCAGCGGTTAACTAAAAAAGAACAACAACAACAATGTGACCTCGATGAGTTCATAGTAACCGTGGAGTGCAACAAGCCCATAATTAACTCGACGCGCGCCGCGTTCCAAGCTGGAACAGGGAGGTATTTACTAAAGAAGACATAATAAAGTGGTCTTGAACGTCAAAAGTAACAGAAGAGAACGATCTTTTGTCATGATCACTCGCTTATCAATTCTATTTGCGGAGGCACAAAAACCGCTCAACTAATAATAAACACTAAAAGCGATTCTTGACAATACAACGCGCTAAAGTGAACCAGACTGTTGTTTCTGAAATCATTTCTGTCCTGTGTGCTTTTCAAGATTATTTCTCACATTCATTAATAATTCATCAAGTTCAATCCAAGAAAATCACAACCATGAAGGAAGTTTGGATACCCGGTTCTAATTAGCATATTACATTTGGACGATTTTAATCTACTTCTCCGTTTACTCCTTAGTTTTTGTTTCGATTGAGAAGATATATCAAACACTCGAGACAGTGTTTCTTCGGTTATCCAAACGCCTCGGATTTCGTCAACAATACTTCGCTGCGTGTCGTATTTTCAACTCTCTTCTCGGTGTTTGGATATCCCGATGAAACATTGTCTCTCATGCTTGATATAATACTTCTAACATTGCTGTGCTTGTTTGATATATTTTGTAATTTTTCATGAGACAATTCCAGTAATATTGCCTGACCATTGCAACTCATACTCCTGTATTTATTTAGTAAATAAAGTCTCTTTCTGTTTGCCTTTCCTGCTTTTATTTTCTTTGGTGGGGTGGGTGTGGTGACATAGTAAAAACAAAGTCTTTTAGTCTGTACAATGCTTAGGGAAACATCTCAAATGATTGGCGAGAATTCAACACGTACTTTCCAACCAATTATTACACCAGACGATTGCCTGCGAAGAACAAAACAAGAGAGGATGCCATTTTTATCAGCGTCGCACGAAAAATTCATAGAAATCCAAATTTGCACCAAGCACAATGAAAACAGTCATTGTAGTTGGCCCATCTCCACCCAGGAGCGAAGGAGATAGAGACAATGAAACAGTATGAGGGAACTTCAAGTGGGGCTTCAGCATCTCTCTCTCCTAAGATTTTTTTTGTTTTGCTTTGTTTTGTTTACTTGAAAAAGGTAAGAACTCCTTTATTTCATGATCAGACGTATGGTAAACAAATGAGCGTCGATCTCTCTTACAACTGTCGCATGGGTCACGCCTACAACACGATTAGGGTGGTTCCCTACAGTATTAACAGTATCTTCACCTGAAGAAGGATGAAGAACTAAAAATGAACTATTTCTTTCACCTTTGGGTTTAAGCCCCTGGCATTCGCAGTGAAGATTAGCAACACACCTGGGGTTTCTTTCTCGTTCATATGAGTGTATTGCAGACTGTTGCCATGGCAACAACCAACCGTAAAGATAACCACTTTTGTGCTATTTTCAACCTATTTACTTCTATTTCAAAGGTCAGCCTCGGTAAAATAATTTTAACCTGGGCAGTCTTGTAAAAACGATTTCGAACAATAGCTTAATTTGATAAAATGAAAAGTTTATCTAGTAGATTCGTAAAAATCCTTAATCTTCTTATTTTTTATTAACAAAAGAGAAATCCCTCGACAAAATTTTGTCAAAAAATTATATTGTGAAGTAAGCATCTATATCATGAAGTATACAAAAGTTCACGAAATTTCACCGAAGGAAACACGAGAAAAAAAGCACTGGTTTTTTTCGTTGGCTTCTTTGTGACGTCATAAAATTTCGAGATGACCACGCGCGCATGCATATCAATGACCCACTGGCGTCATTTGCACGTGCTGCTTACGTCCTACCTAAAGCTACGTTTCGCATTAATATGACACATTTTTAGAGAGAAAAATTTAAAGAAGGAAGTCTTACCCTATGGACGGCTAGCATTTTGTAAATGAGCGATAATGGCTGCTAAAATTCGACCTTGTTTTTTTGTTGTGTTTTTTTTTTTTTTCTTTTTTTTTTTCTTTTTTTTTCCGTATTTCCGAAGAGCATATTCGTGTTCCACGAACTCATTACACGACTTAGCTTGTTGGGGAGTAACATCCTGGTTCATTACAGATTTAGCGGAATCCTCTTTCCTCGTATCTTGGCAACTTGTGTCTGCCCCACAAACAAAGCCAAGGACTACAAATACGTGTGGTAATATATTTATTTTACCCCGTGCGATGATCGTCTCCTACATACCTCGTACTTTTCTCCTTTAAATCAAGCACAGAAGGGAAGGGTCTTCTATTCGGTCAATAAACATTTTGAAACCAAAGGAGATTTACACAATGCAACTTTTGTGATAAACAAATTTTGAAAATGTGGACGCCATGTTTGTGGGCATTTTACTGCGTGATCTCGCGCGCGACTTTCGCGTAGAATTTTGAGAGCTCGCGCCATCACGCGTTTTTCGAAATCAGTTCGAGCGCGGTCAAAAAACTATAGGGAGCAACCTTAAGGCTATTCCCCAGTATTGCATTGCGCATCCCTACTGCGCAGAATTTCACGCGTGATTAGCGCGCGCGTATTAAAAAATGGCGGCTTTTTCTTTACAGCTGGACCTCGCCATAGAGGTAAATCGTCATTTTCTCGCAAACGAGTGTGGTGACCTATCATTTTTTTTCTGTTGTTTTGAATTGAGTAATAAATTTCTCTGTGTAAAATAAATATGGACCAATTCTCAGTATAGAACAAAAAGCATACGTCGGAAACGTGAATTTAGCAAGCAATCGTGACTACAATCATGGTGTTATTATAAGGATTTATATGGGTATAAACAAGGTGCTGTTGCTCCTAAACGAAGATGGGGACCCCTCATTTTTATTTCAAAATTTAAGTTCCTATAATATAAACAATCAATAGGCAAAGTTTCACAAAAATCTCAGTGCGGGTTCTATTTCAGTGGAATGACCTTAAATCAAATCATCTTGCTTACTATTGTGGCGGCAATGTTGAGCGCGCGTTGAACGCCACAACATCGTGTCGTGTGCAAGTTACTTGCGACAGGCCTAGGATCGTTTGCAGAAAAATCGCATTTACGATAAGTGCACACGCGCTCATTGGCTAATATACATTGTCAATTAGCGGACAGAGGCATGAATTTGTAGCCTCGTGGATCCACAGCTACTTTGCAATGTTATGACGAAATTCATTGTCAATAACAGAATAGATACATGAAAAACTGACGTCAATTTGTTAATTTGTATGTAGATTTATACTTTTGATCATTACGTATTTGATCGGTAAACTTGCGTAAATCGGATCACATTGACAAAATGTACCGTACGGTCTATCAGAAACGTTTTCTTTATTATTTTATTATTATTATTACTATTATTATTATTTTTATTATTAATATTATTATTTTTGGTTTGAAAAAAATAAACGAAAAAAGGGCGCAATCGATGCTATTTTTGCGGGTTGTTCATAATGTTGATTTGAAGTTAAGGAGAACAAGTTGAAAAGCTTTAACAAGGAATCTACTATCAACTTACACAGCAGGGGTGACTCGTGCGGCTAGTCTTTTTAAAAAACTGCGTTCAGTTTTTCAAGTGGGCCACTTTAAATGCAGATTTCAAGTTTTGTTTTTTCAACTGAAATGATCATGACAGTTGCAATAAAGAAAGCTGCACAAAATTGAGAATAAGTGCATGAGAGTTTACAGATTGTATTTATAACGTCTGTCGATGCTAAAAGACCTAGTACCTGTCTTTCTGATTATTTCTCAAGCTCAACAAATTAAGACACGTGTAATTCTAACTGTGACGGTGTTTGGAAATGTGTTATTTATTGGAATAAGATTTTACAATTTTATCTTTTCATTTTCTTTTTAGTTTCCAGCCAATTATTGGACCAGACGATTGTCTGAGGTGAGCAAAACAAGAGCGGGTACCAGTTTTATCAGCGCCATCCGAAAGATATATAGTGGTCAGAAATTGCACAAAAGATCTTGAAACAGTAAGGAGGTGTTTCAAGTGTGGCTGCAGCATCTTGCTTTCCTAAATATTTTTTTCCTTGTGAGGTCCTTAAAAAAGGTAAGAATCGCTTTATTTCAAAAGCATGGTTAACAAATGATAATGTTGATCTCTCTTACAACTGCCGCATGGGTCACGCCAAGGACACGAATTCTCTCGAGTCAATCAAACCTCCTTGCTTAGTACTGCGACGACAATGTTTTGCGAGGGTAGAATGTTACAACATCGTCTCGTATGCAACTTGTGTGCGATAGGATCGCTTGCCAAAAATTGTATACCATCGAAATCTGTATTTACAACATTTTGTATCTAGATTTGCACTTTTACATATTTCAATTGGTCAGTACATTTGCGTAATCAGTTTACGTTGACACAAAGTATCGCGGGCTCGAAGGTCTCCTCTGCCAAAATCTTGTTATTTTGTTTCCTTCTTTTTCTTTTTGAAGAAAGTTGAATTGAACGATTAAAAGGCACTGTCTACGCTATCTTTAAAACGTTACACAGCTGTGATGCGGGTTCTTAAGACTTGCTCAGAATGTTTCTTTGAATTTTAGGAAAACAAGTTCAACAGGTTCAACAGGGAATCTATTATCAAGTTTCACAGCAGGGGTAGCTCATGTGTAAGCTCGTGTGTGAGTGTGTTTAGAAAACTGCGTTCAGTTTTGACATATTTTATAAACAAGTTCAAGACTATATCAAAAACCTGCCACAAGATCGTATTAAATGCTTAATAACTCAGCTTGATCGAATTTCACCTTCAAATAGTTTTGTTATTATCATGTAAATCTTGCCAAATGTGTGAATAAGATTATTTGCTCTCGATTTCTATCGCGTAATAGTCGTTCAAAACGTTATCCAAATCATCTTCACAGAAACTTGGGAAACGCAAAGAAGCGGCCACCGTTCCGTAAACGACCGTATACTAATAGGCTACTAGCCCACTGGAGATAAGCAAAAGATCAGTCAGATCAGATCAGTTTTTCCTTATGTCCTTATGTCGTCATGTTAAAGCTGTTATGTTGCTATTATGTTTTTGTGCCAGGATGTTCACACGGCAGATACACCGACATAACGTCCTTCTTAAATCGTTATGCTTAAATCGTTATGCTGTAGATCTGGCTTACAGGAGATCACTCCAAAAAACGAATATTTTTTCTCAACGCTAACAAAACCCTTGCACTAAGTTTAGCCACTCACCGAAGTTTCAGCCTCTAAAGTGTAGGTTTTCCTTATGAAATTCGTCTCCAAAGAAGCCTAAAATTCGAACAATGTTACCGCCATTTTGGACAGTACTCAGCAACAAGGCCGCGTTTTCGTGACGTCTTTCCGTCCGGGAGATTTTGTCCAAATGGCTCCGAAGAGCCTTTTAACTACCACTCTGGGTTATGGCTTCCCTTGAGCCATATTATTTTGGGCCAAACATGCTCCAAACTCCGAAATGATAAAAAAAAAAACAATATATATATATATATATATATATATATATATATATATATATATATATATAATAAATAAATTTTGCTGACCTTGTGAAGGATGCCAAGCCAATAGGAGGTTTTACTCCTTTCCGCCAATTTCAAGTCCGACGGAATGGCGTCAAGTAAATACGGCGTGGAAGTCGCTTCTCTCGAGACGAATTTCTTCAGGATAGCGGGCACTTCAGAGGCTGAAACTTCGATGAGTGGAAAAGCTGAATGTTTACTTGCAATAGGCGAAGACTAAAACATAGGCACGCAAGGCATGCAAGAGTTTTTTTTGTGAAAGTCTCGGAGATAGCAGCATTGGGTTAATTTGACAAGTTTTTTCGGTTGCGATGTACAGCAAGAAAGGAACTGGTAATTTATGGTGTACATGCGATGTTACATGAGTAATGGTAAGACAACTAAATAGTAAGCCATAAAATGTTTCACTGAACAAACTACAGTAATCTGACACGTCTCCCGATTAAAATAGATACCATCTTATTTTCTAACAGGCAATTGATTAGTTCTTTGATACATTCCACACTGTGATTTGTGTGACACGCGCACACGCATAACTCACACACTCAAAACTCAAGGCTGATCTCGCTCATAACTAAACTCCTCAGCCAAACCCACAGAAAATGTCAAAGTAAGCCCAATATATGAATACGTCCTCCTCTTTTATAGAAGAATAAATATGGCCGTTCTAAACTGTATCGGGATGAAATCGTCTCACATACTATTTACCTTTACAACAAGAAATTTGATTGGCTGTTTATAGTAGATCCGATCTCATTGGTGTGACATACATACATCTCTCACTCACTCAGTCATCCATTGACCCGTCCATAACATACCCAGACGCGCCGACTTAGAGATATTTTTTATAAAAAAAAAAAACTCAAAAACAGGACGACAGGAGCGAGGCTGAGCGAGTCGAGCGACTCCTGAAAACATGATTACGAGGCTGAACAAGGGCGTAAAAAGAACGGGGGTGGAGTCCTTTTTAGTGCAGAGTTCACTGTTGGGATGGTTTGGGGTTTGACGTCGCTAAAGCACCATGGCCTTAAGGCACTATGGCAATATGGCACTATGGCCATAGGGTGTAAACTTTAATGTTTGTATAATTTATTTATTCCAATTAATTAATAAGGTTTGCGGCAAGGGGGGCTTAGGATGGGGTAGGTACTTGTGAGCACTACGTAAAATGGGTGGTGCATGTACTTACCTTACTTCTTTGATCACTTCAAAAAGCTATATATTTGTTTCAGAAAGCCCCTTGCTCTCCTTGCGGTACTTTTCTCTTTAGAACAAAACCAATATTTGTTCTAAACGCAGGCGCGGATTAATAGGCGTTAGTGTCAACTACATATATCAGTTGGAAGATACATTTCATACAAGATCACACACTAACGTTGAGCGCTTTTCCTTGTGGTAGAACCCTAATAAGTCATACGCATGCGTTCTAGCATCGTTAGCACGATACAAGGATGTTACTGTGACTGAGTGTCTTTTGGAATTACGCCTAACTTGGTTCAAGAAATATCATCGAGTGTTTCCAAACTACACTAGTGCGTTTATTTCATCCTTTAATTGTCTCCATCAAAGAGACCAAAATGTTCATACCCGCAGCCGAAACTCTCCCAAGTAAGTGGCATTAAAACTTGTCAAATTGAACAAATAACCCAGGAAACTGCTCAAATATTGCTGCAGACTCCGTGGCACCTATTGAAAGCATAAATTTTATCAGTCTTTGAGGGGAATCGTTCACCGATGAAGGATATAATCTCGGTAAAGTAGCGTTGTTTACTTTCAATACCTCTCGTTGAAACGCTCCTCAGTTGTATTAATCGACCTTGTATTAATCGATATCCGTGTGTATTTTAAATTTAAGTGGTTTTATTGTTAACGCCAAAGGTGGCAACAGAACGTGCTGTTCCGTGACAATTTGATAATTATATTAGTTCCTGTTTATCCGTCAAAAGAAAATTTGCGTTTTAAATAAAGCAAATCGACCTTCTTCCATTTCTTCATCCGACATTCAACTTTCTTCCATTTATCCCCAGCTGTGAAAAGATTACTAACACATCTTCCGTGTTTTTTCTAGAAAACAAGAGTTTTAGGTTACACACCTTCGCGAGGAAAACAAAAGTATCAAGTTACAAACGTTTTCATGAAGAGTAAAGTTGTCACGTTCGCTACTTAACTGTATTATTTAATTTAAAATGAGCAAAAATCAACGTCAAAAACTACAGTAAAATTCGAGAGCTGTCTTGACAAATGGTAATTAATTGTAAGTTATTCTTCGACTGTGAATGAAAATACACACATCAAACATACACACTGCTAAGATTGTCTCATCAAAATCCCTAGCTGACTAGCGAGGTCAATACAAACCAGGAGTGAATAGCAGGGGTTATATAGGAACTGTGTCATGAATACTGCGTCAGAGCTATACATTACACTCTGCACTATCTGAGATTGTCTCACTAGTTTGTTCGTAATCCGTCTTAGATTTATCATTTTTTGGTAAAAGTTTTTTGGTATTTTCACCATAGGAAGAATTGTGGCCAGGTATCCCTTAATTTGCGACATCGTTGCAATATGAATGAACGAATGTTTTATTTCTCATTTTCGGCAACAAGGAACGCGCGAGGGATACACGCGGGGAACGCACCAGGAAATGCAACCTCGATTTCAGGCATCGGGAAGACCACAGCAAATACACGGGTAAGGTAATTTCTCTCATATCTTTCCCGAGTAACCGTTGTGAGTTCCCATACGTTTGCCGTCAATCGTTTTACCCGTGCGTTTTATTGTGTTTACGGTGCGTTTTACCGCAGGTATGCCGTAATCGCGTAAGTCGACCGCATCGTGTGTTTCATCGTGGGTACCTCCTGGGCTGACTGCTTCCTCCCCCAAACAATCGCTGTAGTTTCTGCTATCCCTGAGCTCTTCTACTACACTCTACGTTCGCTGCGCGTTCCCTTCTTTTTACCCCGAGTTCCTTCCGGGCGTGTTCTTCCCCCACCCCACGTTCCCAGCGAGTTCCTGGTGGGTTCTCAACTAAGTTCATTCCAGCATTCATTCTAAATTTCATAATTCGCCAGGTAAGTGCCCTAATGTGTTAGCTTGTTAGTTTCTCTGACAGTTAAGCAGAAATGCCATCCCTTTGGTCTTCTTAAGCCCCTTTAATTTATTAAGCCAGTAACCAATATGTGAAAACGTTAAGCAAGCGTAGATGACTTTGTACAGACAGGAGAAAATTGAGTACGAATCTTCGCGAAGATCAAGTTAACAATGGACTTAATAAAAAACTTTATTTAAGATACAAGACTAATAAAAAAAATTAATTTGGCCCAAAATTATTCGTCGTAGCGTTTAGTGTGGTACAAGGATGAGAGAATCGTGTGATAAAAAAATGTAACCGTAAGTTAATGTACGTTTGAATGTTTAAATGAACGCTTCGGAATTCATTTTAAAAACGAAGGCTTACACATTGATCGAGAACTGTAAAAATGTGAATAATTTTTGAAAAATTACGTATTGTGTTTAGCTAGCTCATACAGGTTCACGTGAGCTCCCTATGAACAAAGAAAATGCAAAACTTTCTCAGAGTAAGGCGTACAAAGGGTGTTTGTCATTAAAACTCGTGACGTATCTGTTAGCTGATTGGTGTAATTTTATTTTGCATATTCATGATGACTATTGCTGACCTAAGGTGATAGTTTGTCATTTTAAGATGTTTGCCGTCGGAGTAAGATGTGTACTGTTCCCTTTTACAAGAGAAGCAATTTTTTTTCTTTGAAGAAGAAATGGCGTCCACATTTGGGGAAGGATAGTCTGTTGATACCCATTTCTGTCAATGGTTAGTATCAATTTTTCCGATTCTACCTTCGTAAGAAATATTCCAACCAAAAATACCGGCTCCAAGTCTTACCACGTGCGCTTGCCGGACTCGGTTTACGTTTCGTGTCGAACGTTAGAACAACCTCATGGCTTAAGTAACGGAGTAAAACGTACGTTAGCAGTTAGTTCAGGAACCATACCATACGCTTAAGTCTGTAGCTGTTAGTTTTACGAGAGTTTGGCTTTCTTCACGAAATTGGCGTTTCTTTGTCAAACTTTGCCTTGTACTTGTCTACGCGCACTCGTGTTTAACAATTCACTGTGAATCCTTTTATTCCTCGTTTACTCTTTTCAGTTTCTACACTCACGTTTGTTCCTTACCCAATTTTCATGTCTTCTATTTTCAGGGACTGTCAGCAAGACAGGAGTAGATCAAAAGGATTTAAGCAGGGAGGATGAAGACGAAGTTGAGAATACCACTTTAGAATTTGGTTCAATTGAAATCTTTCCGATAAGAAATGACAGTCTTGTAACTAGAAAAGTTATATTCGAGTTCAAAACTTCGTAGTCTAAAATCTTTCAGTTCGGTAGTGATTGTTAATTACTTCTGCCATTTTTGCCGGAAAGGTTTCAACCGCTTTCGAGTTATCATTTAGTACATGTTTTCAAATTGTGGGGAGTTTTATTTCTTGGATCGAGCGATCATCAGTTTGATTGAAGTAAATTTTATCGGTCGGTATTTGCATGCTTACTTTATTTATCTTGTCAGATTCGAGCATTTTCCATTTTTTTCCTTTAAAAATTCCAAGTTGTTTTACAACCGCTCAACTCTCCTAAATTTGAAAATACGTTACTTCGAGATAACGTTTATTGAATATTTTAAGGTGGCACTGCATGTTAAAATCAAACCGAGATAGCAATTGGACTTTTGTATCTATTAGTTACGTGATCATGTCAATCATAACAAATTCTGTTGTGATATAAATTGGGCAAACAATTCAACGTTGAATTTTAATTTTTCTTGTCCTCCAAAATCGCATAAAGCACTGAAGTCTAACGAAGGCCTAGTTTCAATTTAGAATGCGAATTGTCCGTTGGAGGGCAGTGCCCTTGCTTAAAAACAATATCACATGACTGTTCAATAAAAATTGTTTCATTTTGGAGGCACATCTTACTCTGTTTACCTATCAAACGCTTCAAGTAACCGAAGAATTATTTCTACTTCTCAAATCTTAGCATTTTCAGACACGAAATTAAAAAGTCTGTTTCAATATTCTTCGCTTTGCAGACGAATTTTAAATATTTAGATTTTCCTTTTTCTCCCAAAAGGGTCAACGAGCTTCTAAAAAAGAAACAAATACACTACTATTAATTTATGATGTGAATTGTAAATGTTGAAAGAGCAGCTTCCTTGCTCAAAATTTATTAATCAACCAATTCCTCTGAAAATACTGCAGCTTGAAGCTCATTAAAAGTGCTCAGAACACATATCAAACAATTTCTATCGTTTCATTTGTAATTTTGAAACACCAACTTAATCAAGGAATAGTTGACTATTCGTTAGTAAATTTGATTTTTCTGAGTTTTTGCAAAATTTGTTGACATGATCACAAATTATTGAACACTTTTTTCCTTATTTCACTCGGCTTTTTTTTAATTCTTTTGTTTTTCGGTTTTTTATGCACTTGCAGTAAAATGCGTGAACATTTCTTTTGACGTTTGTTGTGTATTGACATGCAGAGCCACCTTGAATAAATAATTTTGGTAGAGGATATTTGGTTTCTGCATTGATCTTCGTATCAAGAAAGTACTTGATTTATGGGCAAATATTGTTGTATACATTTCCGTACGGAAAACGGTCGGTTTATTTCTTCGGAAGGGAACTAAACGTATAAAAATCAACCAGAAACCAAATATATCCTCTTCTTTAACTTCCAGCGAGGCTGTAATTAATTATATCTGGTATCAAGCAACTCTTTCCATTAGCACTTTTCGAAAAATGTAGGCCTAATTGTCTGATTTTCTAAATTTTTTGCTTTTATTGCTATCAGATCTATTACATTTTTGAAATGTAGCTTTAATTGTCGGAATATTTTAAAGCTATCATTTGGACTGCCAAACATTTTTACTGAAAGTTTTCACGACTTGATCTGCTGCTTTTCAAAAATGCAGCTCCAATTGTTTGATTGTTCTAAAATGGTATTGCTTTCGTCCGCAACTTGCAGACATTTTTACTAAAAGTATTTGCTATTTCATCTTTAATTTTCTAAACTTGGTCCCAATATTGTTTGATTCTTTAAAAATTTTATCGCTATTACATTTATCATCACGAACGTAGCTCCAATTATCTGATGCTTCTAAAATTTTATCGCTATCGTTTGCTACGGACAAAATGTTTCCAAACACTTGCTATTAGCTCTATTGATTCTCAAAACTGGCTTTAATTGTCTGATTGTTCTAAAATGTTATTGCTTTCGTCCGCAACTGAAAAATATTACGAAAAATATTCACAATTTCATCTTTGATTTTCTAAACTTCAATTGTCTTATTCTTCTAAAATTTTACTTCTATCGTTCGCTACGGACAAAAGTTTTCCAAACACTTGCTATTAGCTCTATTGCAGTTTCAAAGCTGTAGTTTAATTTCCTGATTCATCTAAAATGTTATTGCTTTCGTTTGCAAATGACAAAACAAAGTTTTACAACAGAAGCCATAGGATATGTAGAGATACATGTTAAAGCTTGATAACCAGACATTACCCTTTAACACCTCGCTGGAAGTAATTTCTAGAAGATAACGAAGCAAGCCATGAACAGTTTATCTTAAATTGGCGTATAATTTGTCGGGTATTGGTTTTTCATCTCCGCTAAAAGTTACGAAAGTTCTAAAAATTTCCAAATACTAGGACCAGACTGAAGTTTTCGCTTTTTTTTATAATTTCGTTGAAGTAATCGGATTCATGGCTTGCCTTTGCTATCTTCTTGAAATATATTGCATGATGATATCATGTTAAATAGTTACGCTGTGGATTACGGGCAGCTGGAAATCTATTTACAGAAACGGGAGTAGCAAGTTAAAATTTGTACAACTGCAACGTTTCTACACAACATTGAGAAGGTGGCGACGTTTTGGAATCGCTATAGTTAAGAGTTTATATAGTTGGGGCTCAATTTACCCGGCTATATAAGTTTTCTTAATTATTTCGATTTAGAAATGTTTTAACCCTCTCGATGTTTTGTAGAAACTTTGCTGTCGTGCTAATTTTAACTTGTTCTTCTCATTTCTGTAGATAGGTTTCTAGCTGATCGTTGTCTTACGGCTGACTATTTAACAAGATGTCATCATGGCATATACCATCTTGAACACAAACAAATGCTCACTGGATTCCAAACCTTTTTTATTTTGAAAAACTCGAATGATTAGAATCAAAATTTTTCCGTTAGGTTGTGTTCAAGATGGTATATGTTAAAATTTTTTTGGCGGGAAAAATTCAAGGGGTACCCCCTTACCATTTTTGAAAAAAAGTTGTCAGGGGAAACGCTGTGCAAATTTTTTCCAATTTTCCCGCCAAAAGTCTTAGTATATATAGGGCAAATTTTTTGATGACACAGTTGTAATTAATTTAATTGAATTTCACTTAACTAGTTAACTATTGTTAGCAGAAAATTAAAGATGAATAAAACAATTGAAATGAAACACTTGTTGTGAGTACTTTAATGTTTGAAATATTTGATTTACTTAATAAAAAATACACATTGGAATAAAAGATTACATTTACCGACTATTGAATTAAGTCTAAATTTAAAATTAATTACATTCTTAAAAAAATAATTGGCGCATGCATATTTTAGGCGCCGTATTTTTTCTAAGTCTTTTGGCGGGAAAATTAAACAATTTTTAAGCAGATGTTAACAAAAAGTAATTTTTTAAAAATATATATGGCGCATGCGTATTATAAGCGCCCGTATTTTTCTAAGTTTTTTGGCGGGAAAATTAAAAAATTTTGACAAGGGTTACCATGAAAGCAAATCTCAACACAATTTTGCAAAAACAATTTTAATCTTGCATACAGTTAAATAAAAATGTTTTCTAGAAGAGTAATCATGGGCTTCTTACACAAACTTGAGCATTTCAAGACAATTTTTGATCATTATTATTATTATTATTATCTTAGTTTAAAAAACGCCTTACAAACAAGAATGGGAAAACGGTGACGCTATACTACAGAAAATTTTCCTGGAATTATTTCTTTGAAAAGCAACCATGAACGTAAATTTGAGCTTCAAGACAATGTTTACTTTTCTTAGCAAAACTTTCGAAAACAACGCGAGACGAGAGTGTATGTGAACTGCAAAAAACTTTGAAGCAATACTTGAATAAATTGAGACTTTGAAAAAATGTAAAGCTTATCTCCCTCGTAAATGACTCTGTGAGCTCGAAAATTGTACGTATTCTATTAAAACAACTCTCTAAAATTCATTTTTGGTTGCAATATTTTGACAAATACAATTCATTCCTGTAAAATTATGTGGCAGAATAAAGAGAGCAACGTGGAAAATATATACGTCCTCGAGTTATCTTTGTCGAGAAAAATAAGCTTTTGGTGAGTAAGCACGGAGGCTTGCTACAAAAATAATTTTACCTCGTCGAATTTGGACGTGAATTTCAAATTTGTAAACAAGACAATTAGAATTAGTGAACAGCCCAGTAAAAAACACATACGTACATTTGTAATTTGCCTATAGAAATAGTTTCTGGTTGCGATGTTTTGACAAACAGAGAATCAATCCGCTTAATTAATTACACTAGTAAAATAAAAAAAAATTGCTTTCGAACACGCGAGCTCACAGACTCTGTTTACCGAGAGATAAACACGAAGAATCGCTCCAAAAATGATTTTTCCAAGTCAGACTAGGGCTTGATAATTTTGTAAACAAGACAATTAGAATTGGAGAACAGCCCTGCATTTAAACAAGTGAGTAACGTTGGCCTTGTAGATGGCACCTAACAAATTTAATCTTGTCTTTTGAATCTTGTTTTTCGAATTTCCATAAATCTGCCGCTCGAATCTAATCTAATTGTCTGTCTTACTTCGCTCCCTTGTGTATTATTCCCAACTCCAATATACTGCATCCAAAGTTTTGCCTTCTTTATTCCTTCCTCCGATATCTTGCCTCCAATGCCTGGGCATTCGTCCTTTTCTTCAATGCATTGCTTTCACAGACTGTATTCACTTGAGAAATCCTGCCAAAAAACTAAATAAATAAAAATAAATCGATTTAATGAACAAGTTCTGTAGTTTGCAACAAGCTGGTTCGCTATACAATTTGATTGCCGATTCATCCAGCACTAAAACATGCATAAATGTATTAACTTTCCCTAATTACCAAATGTTTACCCCTTGCAAATATCAAATATCCATTATCAAACGTGATTCATTGGCGCTGTTCAAATGTGTGCAATAATTAAATATATTTTGATGTCTATGCAAAAATGCATGCTTCACAACATGCTTCTTTGCGTAGGAGTACACGGCCAATATCATCTGAAAGCCCGGCCCGAAAGATTGTGTTGTTGTAATATTTTTAGTTAGAGAAAATTTCAAAAAATTTTTTTACTATGGTTGACCCTGGCTGCGGTCCCTCGATATTTTCATTATCTATGTTATTCAAACCAAACAAAGTTAAATTAACTGAGGAGTTACAGAATTTCCAGGGTATAACACTTTGATATCACGAAATCGCATTGACAATGGGCTGCCTAAAAGATATCAAAGATTTCAGTTGTATGGCTACTTATTTAAGTTAAGCAAAATGTGAATTGAGAGCATTAACGTACCACTGTTCCTTAATATCAAGTTATGTTCCAACTCGACAAGCATGCAGACATCTCAGCTCAGTAATTCCGTCCTATCTACAAAATAATCAAGAAAACAAGATAAGGGACATTATCTAAGAAATAGAAAAAGCGCTATATTACGAAAAACAAACAAACAAGTAAACAACTTAACAAACAAACAGACAGCTTGGACTATTGCCATCTTAGACTACAAAATTTGCCCAAAAAAATCCTAGGAAATCTTGGAAAGCTAAATGTCGAAAGTGATGCAAGAAATCTAAGGCTGCAAAGGTTTAGGAAGAAACTTGACAAAGCATCGTGAAAAGTAACAGCTAAACGAGAAAATAAAACCAAGAAATTTGGTCATGGCAACCCATAAATACATGGTTGGCATGGAAACGAAATGTTGATTCATCGCAATGTCTCCAGATCACGTTTACGACTGAAAAGTGGTCAAATTTATTATTTCTTTTTCTGTTCTTGTTTTTGGTCTCCATATGTTCTTCTAAGTTGCACTGCATTCAGTAAAATCAACACCGACATTTCTTTCCCCCCCCCCCCTCTCTCTCTCTCTCTCTCTCTCTCTCTCTCTCTCTCTCTCTCTCTCTCTCACTCTCTCTCTCTCTCTCTCTCTCTCTCTCTCTCTCTCTCTCTCTCTCTCTCTCACTCTCTCTCTCTCTCCCTCTCTCCTCTACACTTAAATTACATTACATCCGGATCAAGTTCTAATTACTGACTACATGATCAATAGATTGTAAAGTAGACAGGTTAAGAGAATAAAGAAAAACATCAACAAGGGATATTGTCGTGATGAAACTATGAAATTCTTAGAACTAGCATGAAAGAAATGTATGCTTACTGGTAAGGAGAATTGAAATATCAAGTTTCGGTAAATAAATTAAATAGTTACCTGAGTAGTGTCATCATAGTTGGCCTCGATCATTGGGATACCCGTTTAAACCTGATCCTTCTGCTTTCCTGGAAGAAAAATAATGAACCAGAAAATTTAGCATTAATTTTATTGAAATTAAATGAATTTTTTTGCCTTATTAGGCCTCTATAAAAATCTTCTAGTTTCAAAGTTTTCATGGTTAACTCCTGATACCATTTTGTGATTTTAATTCTACAATTGATTGAAACAGTTTTAAACTCATTCCAAGTGGCAGAAAATTAAACCCATATAATATATTCTTTAGAGCATCTCTAGTGCCTAGTTATTAATGTACTAACAGATATATCAATTGTCACTTGACTATTTCCTAAAGCATTTTATGCAAAGTTTTCGTAGTAACTGAGCTACGTTACCTCTACAAAATACAGTATTACTTTCGTGGACACTTCATACCTTGAGGACGACTTAGCGAAGGAAGTTGTCATCCATTTTGGTTGAAGCACGTGCTTTCCAAGTTTGCTTGAGTTACAGTTCTTGTTGCACGTATTTATGCCTCACAACAGCTCTGAACACTCAAAGACAATCCCGAACTGAAGTTTGATACATTTTTCGTGGTAAAAGACAAAGCCAAAGTTGAAGCTGTACGGGTTTAAATTTTAAACATGGCCGCTTAAAGTTCGACACGAAGAGCGCAAATCGACAAATTTGAATAATTTGCAATTTAGATTTCCAAGAGTTTGCGACCACGCACTGAATAATTGTTGCCACCATTTGATTGGCTAGAATTCTCGTTGTAATTACGGGCGGGTTATTCAAAATATCTAAAATGTCCTTTCTAGCATCGTTCGAGCTAGGAAAGGAAAATGGATTTTCGAAATAGGAAAATTGACCATTTTGGCTTTTAGTAGAATCGTTTACTGAATAGAGTGAGAACTTATACGGCTATTTAAGAATTTTCTCAATGGCGGAAATGTTTTCATTGCATTTCCACGGCGGCTATCAAGGTTTTCCAATTTCATTAAATGAAGTCAAGGCACCTAAGGCCTTGATCAAGAATTTGAAAACGGAAGTTTCACTCTGAAAACGCATCAAATGTTTTCCGTCCGCACTATGCTGGAGGAATTTTAAAACGCAACAATCACCGGTCATTTTGGATTTATGTTTGAGGAAAACTCGGTCAGAGAAATCACACGATTACCGCGATGTCATCGTTTTCGAAACGCTTCGTTTTCAAATGTTCTCCGTCCGCACAAAAACGAAAAGCCGGTGTTTTCAAATTCCTCCAGTTTGAAAAGCGTTTTCGAAAAGCTCCGTTTTCGTGACGGATCAGTGTGGACGGTAGGCCTAACCGTAGAAATAAAGTCCTCTCGCGTAGTGTGGACGAGGCCTAACTCTACTACTAACTATTAAAGCGAGGCCTGGTGCTCAACCATTCAAATGAAAATGAGTTTGACTTGCATGAGAATGAAGTCATTTTCATATGAAAGGATGGGCACCAAGACTTGCTTTGGGGAAGAGGCTAAAGGTAATTCGGAAATGCCCTGTTGACTGCGCTGTGACTGTTTAACTATGAAATCAAAATGACTGGAAGAATTAGGAAGCTTTATCTATCCACAATGCTACGGTCAGTGACCATACCTTGAAATTTTTGTGCGCAATATTTCAAAGAGTAGACACACTTTGACATTGTTCGGCGCAATGTTTCAGAGATATATTTGTGCGCAATGTTTTGGACAGAAGACGCAAAACTTGTTGAGCACGTTTTACATGACGAAAAAATAAACATAGGCACGCAAGACGTGCAAGAGTTATTTTTTTGTGTGTGTGAAGTCTCGGAGATAGGAGGATTCAAGGAACTGTTTACAATAAAGATTTGGTTAATTTGACAAGTTTTTTTAGTTGCGATGTACAGCAAGAAAGAAACTGGGAATTTATGATGTACATACGATGTTACATCGGTAATGGTAAGATACCTAAATAGTAAGCTATAAAATGTTTGACTGAACAAACTACAGTAATCTGACACGTCTCCGGATTAATGTAGATACCATCTTATTTTTTTCTTTGATTCGTTCTTTGATAAAACCCACACTGCAATTGGTGTGACACGTGCATATGCATCACTCCCTCACTTACCGATCACATAGCTCCTCCAACCCCCAAGAGGAATTTTTGCTCAAAAATGCTCAAGTAAAGAGACCTTTTCGCATTTTATACGAGTCGTAAGTTTACCCTTTTTACACAACACAACACAACACAACAACACTACTTCACCGAAAATAGAAAGAAAGAGAAAAAAACCTCTCTGACACATTGAAAGTCTGATTTAACTAAATTGCACTTTAACTTGGTGCCACGCAGTCTTCAAAGAACATTTGAGCAGTTTTGATACTTTTTACCTTTAAAAATATCGGACTGAAAAGAATGTCATAAAATGCCCATCAAATAAAAATAAACTGCTACTGCAAAGACGTGAAAACCGTCCAGAAATGAAAGCTTTTTTTGTTTAATATCCTGTGATCAATAACTGATAACTTGTCAGCTCTAATTGAATTTACTCCCATATAAAAACAAAAGTGTTAAGTTACCATTTGTAACTAAAGATAGCAAGCATCGTGGGAAAGAGTGGTGGCGATTCGTCAGCGCTAATTGAATTTCTTCCCGTGTGAAAAACAAGAGTGTCAAATTACCCTTTGTAACTAAAATATAAAAATATCTCGTTATATTTACACGCAACAAGAACAAAACAATCGTCAGCTACACTTACTATTGTAAACGTTAGAACTGTTTCAAATCTAAATAGTCTCGTCTCCTCTAAAACATGTACTAAGAACTAGAACCACGATTCGTGACTTCTAATTGAATTTACTCCTTGTGAAAAACAAAAGTATCAAGTTACCTTTGTTACTAAAAATAAAAATATCTCGTTGCATTTGCATACTACTTACTCATGAACTGTTTCAAAACTCAAGGCTCATTTCGTTCATAACTAGCCACCATTATTACACTGAACATTATGCACTCTAAAACAACTCAACGTATGTGTGTAACTGTCACATTCTGCTCCAAACCGGACTAAAAATCACAAACCGGCAACATACACATCGGTCTTTATTTTTCAATTACCAAAGTCCTTGTGTTTAATACAATAAAACGCTCAAGACTTCATATACCTCACTTAAGCTATCTTGAACACAAATAATTTCCTTTTTCTTCAACTACAATTCGCGTTGCTTATTAATGTGAATAAGCGAAAGCCCTGATAACATTTAAGAGAAAAGATTTAGTTTCATTAAAACGTATCTTCTCATTCCAGTAGTAAACAAGACTCATTAAAATGGTAAAATCGCCACAGAATAATACCTTTTTGTTCTTTTGACCAAATTAATCGTAGTCTCTTCGCTTTTCACATTGAAACTTATCAATGGATGCTGAAATTAACGACACGCCCGGAACACTCATTACGAACTCTGCAGCAATACTTAGGTTTCAATATACAACACGCAAACGATTTGAACTGGTCACAACCTCTTCATATTCCCAGTAGTGCATTCCACCCACCCTCCCTCCTCCATTAAAATACAATTGATCCTATCATAGAAACCACTTCAACTTACCTAGTGGGAAGAGCTCACCCTTCATCGCATGCTCGTCGTTATATGCCAAACACTATATTTCTTTGACTGATTATCCAGTTACAAATAATTATCAAACCCGCCCACATAATCCTCAGCCTAACCCACAGAAAATGTCGAAGTAGGCCCAATATATGAATACTTCCTCCTCTTTTATAGAAGCCGGAGAATAAATATGGCCGTTCTGAACTGTATCGGGATCAAATCTTCTCAGAAACCATTTACCTTTACAACAAGAAATTTGATTGGCTGTTTATAGTAGATCCAATCTGATTGGTGTGGCATACATACATCTCTCACTCACTCACTCATCCATTGACCCGTCCATAACATACCCCGACGCGACGACCAAGAGGTATTTTTTTACAAAAAAATAACTCAAAGAAGAAGCTTTTTGGAGTGACCTTCTCCTTTAAATTTACGGCTCCAGCGTGATTTTTGGGACAAAAGAACCAAATTCAAAACGCCCTTTAAATCTCGGATTATTTTGATACCTTTTTTTTTTCTTTTTTAAGAAATGTGTCCCAAAAGCACAGTACAGATAAGAATAAAAGTATTGTCTGGTCGGAAGAAATTTAGAAAATAAACATTTTTTTTAATTAGGTAGCAAAGATATTTCGTTATTCATCAGGAAAAAGTGTGAAATTAAAATCAAGTATGCTTTGCCCCGAATAACATTCACTGAATCAAAATGAGCTGGGTTATTTTGCAGAATAAAACAATCAACGCTAACGTCCATTATTGCGGTGAACAATAGACCTAATTAATTTTTTTTATTTTGATTGTTTGTTGTTCCATTTCATGTCTTGTTTTATAGAGAACAGAGAGTTATCCCTTTATTTAGCAAAAACTTTGCAGTCGGATACGCGTGAATCTGAAATAGGACAACAAGCAAACCAAACCAGACCTAACTAAACTAAGACGGATTCCCTCAATGTTCGAGCAATAAGAGCAAAAATAATTTTACCACAAATCTACTCATAGCACGGTAACTTTTTGAATACTGTTTCAGACAACTCACTTTAGTTCATTTCTCTAAGTGACCCCCTGATTAAATCCTCGAGCATTCTCGAGAAAGTTAATGTCAAACTTCGTAGGAATGGTTCGAGCGTGTGTTATTGTGGGTTCTGGTTTTAACTAACGCGAAACGTCTGTTTTAATTAAAATATGAATAACTTCAAGTTCAATTTTCTCTCACGGGGTCAGCTTGAGAGCTATAAAGTCTCGATTAGTTCTTCTTGACTGTATTCAAAATAATATATATATTTAGCCAAGGCTAAGGGCGAACCTCTGGGCCGAATAGTTCAAAGCCTGAGTAAGCTAACCCAAGTCAAGCGAGAATTTTGGTTTGAGTTTTGTAACTTTGCGGTGAGATTTTCTGTTTTTATTGTTTGGCTTCTGTTTTGAGTTTGAAAAATCTCAAAATACACAAAACGTAAGCAATGAAAAACATCTGTATACAGGAAAAAAATATACTTCGGTTAACTTTTAATCCTGGGTTAGCGTTAACCGCCTTCCGAACAACCTCGCCATGATCGTTAAATCTGTTACATCGCAAGTGTTCCGTAATTGTGTTTGTCGATCGATTGTATCTTTTGTTCGGGTTCTAGTACCGTTAAATTTATGTTTGCCACAAATTTCAGGGTTGTCCACTTAGGGTAGTCCATGGGTAGTCCTTTCAAGCATTCCATAGACCAGGTCCATCGCATCGAGGTAGTCCATGGACTAGGGGTCAACAAAATGTACCATTACACAGTTAGTATAAATATGAACTGCGGACTGCGGACTGCGAACTGCAGACTGCGGACTGCGGACTGCGGACTGCGGACTGCGGACTGCGGACTGCGGACTGCGGACTGCAGACTGCAGACTGTGGACTGCGGACTGCGGACTGCGGACTGCGGACTGCGGACTGCGGACTGCGGACTGCGGACTGCGGACTGCGGACTGCGGACTGCGGACTGCGGACTGCGGACTGCGGACTGCGGACTGCGGACTGCGGACTGCGGACTGCGGACTGCGGACTGCGGACTGCGGACTGCGGACTGCGGACGGTGGACCGCGGACCGCGGACCGCGGACTGCAGACTGCGGACTGCGGACTTTAAATCCTTTAGGAGGTTGTGAAATTCTTAAGACTCTCAAGCGAAATTTTGTGAGAAAAGAATTATTTGCACATTGTATGCAAGTTTAGCAAAAGTCATGTGCAAAATACTTACTATTTACAGATTGGATTTGCAGGCAAGTTGTTAGAGACATAGATCACAGGATCAAGGACCAGGGACCCAGGACCGGGGACCCAGGACAGGGGACCCAGGACAGAGGACCCAGGACAGAGGACCCAGGACAGAGGACCCAGGACAGAGGACCCAGGGCAGAGGACCCAGGGCAAAGGACCCAGGACAGCGGACCCAGGACAGAGGACCCAGGACAGAGGACCCAGGACAGAGGACCCAGGACAGAGGACCCAGGACAGAGGACCCAGGACAGAGGACCCAGGACAGAGGACCCAGGACAGAGGACCCAGGACAGAGGACCCAGGACAGAGGACCCAGGACAGAGGACCCAGGACAGAGGACCCAGGACAGAGGACCGATAAAACTGTGGATGAAAGTAAGCCTTGAAGACGAACTTTCAGAAGTTGAGTTATAGATATATTAAGGTATATGAGATATTACCGGCAGCAGAGATGGCACAGTCCACCCTGCCACGAGGGTTTTTTCCGGGTACTCTGCTTTCCCTCACTCCTGAAAAACCAATAATTTCAAATTCCAACTAAAAAAATTGGCCACACATTACTGTGGGCCAACTGAGATGAAAAAGCCTTTGATTACTCAAGGTAAACATTTGTAATACCAATTTATTACTCTCTGCTCATTTTCTAGTTACATGTGCACATGTGGTTTCGCAGTCTCCCTTGCAGCTGTTATTTTAGTTAATTAGCAAATTGGGAAGAAGCTTTATTTATTTTCTGACTTTTTCAAACATCTCTTTTTTAAACATAGGTAAAGGGAAATTCTCGAGTCAACCAATCAATCAATCAATCAACCAATAATTTAATCAATCAAAAAATCACTCAATAACGCAATTAATAGTTAAGATAAAAAGCCCAGGATATGCAGCTAACTAAAATAGCAATTACCAACCTTTAAATTTATCTAGTTTCAATTATCACCGACCATTTAAGAAAGTAAAATGCAGGCGAAGTTAACGCAACTGGCGCCAAACCCTAGGCTAGCTTTTATTAAGTGGCTAAACTGGTCTGCGATGAAGAGGAGAATTTTGATTGGTTCCCTTAGGGGTCCGAATTTCGTACTACGGACCGCTAAAATGGAGCGTTCACAAAATAATTTTGGCATATTTCTTTTTCAATTCATTGCACAAAATAGACAATTCTCTCGTTTAACAGAAATCTTTATATCTTCATTTTTGAAGGACACCCGAGTTTAATGTTTACAAAAGCGATATCAGAAACGTAAACAAGAAATCTATTGACGTAAATGCTTATCTCTCTCGCGCGCGTTTACCGAGAATGGATCACGGAGACGCATCTATTCATCAGCAAAAAAATAGAACTCGAGCAATATTTCTCCAATACGGACCCCACCTTAGGTCAATAACACACTTACGTGTTAGCACGCGCTTGATGTGCTATGTGGCGCGACGTTGCGACGTGAATCACGTAGGAAGTGAGGATGCGCAGATCAATGGCGCGCACGTCCATAAATCCCTCACGGATGGATTATTTTCATTATATTCTTTAAAAGTTATATTCTACTTTTTTAGTTGAAGCTAATTGGCATTTCCTTGGTAAAACAGGTCTCGTTCAGGCCGTCATAACATGGCTTAAAGGGTTTTCAAAGACGGGTTATGTTTTGATTAGACAGGTACGTAACTTAGTTAGCAGGGCTTCACTCGTCCAATGTAAACACGGTCCAGGGGGCCGTTTCTGGAAATCTCTCGAAACCTTTTGTGGCTCGCAAAGGCAATTTTTATTTAATCTGTATTTAAAAAGAGAGGCGTACACGTGTGAAACTTTTTGTATGAAGGAAAACTCTGTACATATTAAGGGATATGTGAATAAAATAGCTCAATAATCATAAGGTTTGAGATTTTGATATGGTTTTCCGGGTGCAAAAACGTTTCAGGACCTTCGCGAAACGGGCCCATGAGCTGTTTATTTTTGCCTGTAAGGCTTTTTTATGAGATTAATATAATATGTCACCAAAACATCTTACTTACATAACTCAAATTTGGAAAATGTTTTAGAAATAATAACTTGCTTGTTTTTTTTTGTTTTGTTTTGTTTTTTTTTTTTTTGTTATGCGTGAACAGCTAGCAGGTGGAAAATGTAGGTGTTTGCAGTATTTCACATAAAATAGGTGTAAAAATGTTAAAATAGTCTGCTAAATTTCTGTTCTTTATTATGAAGCAATTATAGAGCCAAGGAAAAATATGTTTGCTTTTTTTGCGTTGTCGCAAGTTCAACAATTAAACTGACAAATGTATACATGAATCTGTGTCCATTATTTGAATTTATTACTTACTACATGGAACGTTATAATGCATGTGTTCTTTTTTCGAGTGACTGCCCACATATTGGCCTGGGTACTTAAAAATATAGCAATAACTCCTCCCTTTTTTCATGAAGTAGGTGTCTCTTCTAATCAATAACTACTAATTGTCTTTGAACTTCTTTTAGAGCACTTAATTTTTTCAAAATAACTAAAACGTTTGAGTGTATTTTCAAAGAAAGCTTGGTATCGAAGGTAGCTGCTTTCCATGCTGGTTCCGTATATTAAGACTCTTAAGTTAATTAAGTTAGAAATGTTGATTTTTGAGGAGAAAAAGAGCTCCTCGAACAAGGAACTTCATCCCAATCACCACGTGGTTAATCAAAACTCCACGCAAAGTAATTTTATAACAAAGCGCGTGAACCCCTGCTACCCCTTTCGTTATTTTATTTCCTTAAATCAATTCGACTATACTTCCAAGTGCAGGGAACGAGTTTCTATCACCACATTCGTCTAAGGTTTATTCCATGTATTTATAATTCCACCAACACAAGAAATCCACCCACAGTTTGATATGAAAAAATATTTGATGTTGACTTTGGTGTCGTTATGACAGTTGTCCCGAGAAGGTCAAACTATTTTGATTAATTGGCCAATCGAAATTGGACACAAATTAATCCAAATCAATCACAATCTCAAAAAAGAATAAGAACTTGAACAAAGCTTGCATCTTTTGTCTTTCAGTCGGTTGACTGGCTTATCAGCATAGCAAGTTGGTTCTCCGTACAGATTCCACTAGGAGGTAAGCAAATATCTTCACATCGTTAATACATCCTTTCATCTAGTTCGTCGCGTCTTTTGTATTCAAGTCATGAACGAAAACAACACGACATATGTTGAGGAGTCATTAGCTTCCAATGTTTTTGTGGAATATGCCAGTTTTGACAAGCAGACAAGACTGATAAGGCGCTGTGTTTAGTTGAGGGAGGGAGTCCCAAAAATCGATAATAACCACGTTACAAACAAAGACGGAGGATTGAGGGCTGACAAAAATTATCCCACGTTAGAGGTACATTGATCTCCATGAAAACTGATCATGATGATTTTGCAATCTAGGAACGTGCCGGGAAGGAAACATAAAGCATGTGAAGGCTTTTACGTCAACTTGAACGCTGATTTCAAGATTTCAGTCTACACGAGTTTAACGCAAAAAATGAAAATAATATTTATTTCTAGACGAAAACCTTCACTACGTACAAAGCTAGTTTCCGAACATATAACGGATTGCCTTAATCTTGTTGAATCTTAAAGAAACCGTTTTAACTTTTAAAGATTAACGTTGCGGAAAAACTAAAAAAAAAATAATCGTATTTCTAAAGTGGTCGCCAATTTCTTTGCCATAACCAAACATGTCTGTAACACATGTTTTTTTTGTTTTGTTTGTTTACAAAATACCTCACGAGATATTTATAATTAAGAGTTTGTTTGGAAAAAAAGGGCTGTTCCTTTTGCCCTGTGTTTTGACGAAAAGATCACAGATTCAGTAATGACAGGAACTTGCACGGGTACGAGTTTCCTCACGCAAAACACGCCCTTATTTGGCTGTTGTTTATTTCTATTTTATTATTGTTAACACAAGGTGTCAGTGATGTTGACCGGTGGATATGTGCTGCTAATACTCTGGGTGCTAGTTTTGTACATCTCAGGTAACATTTTCAATATTTTGCCACTTATATAGTAATAAACATTTACGGATAGAATTTACATTTTACCACGATCACAGTATAAATAACTGCACTAATTTTTATAAGAATATTGTTTTTCCGGCCAAGGCTGGATATTCTAATTTTTTTGCCGATTTTAGGCTGAAAATATTCTTGTGAACATTCTTAGATTATGGCGTATGACATTTCTGTTTTTTTAGTCTCTGATTTCAGACTTTATCCGTAAAATGATTTTACCCAAGTCTGTGAAAGGGGGCTAGCTCACGCTAATTTAGGTCATGTTGTTTAATTTTCTTAATTATGAGCTCTAAACGTCAAACTGGCAGAGCAAGAGTCTTTCATTTGCATAATCACGGCCACATAACAACTGACAATGATTTTCCAACTGTGTAAATGACATTTTGATATAAACTGATATAAATTTGAGAAAAAGGTGGGCCGAAGTTTTTCAAATTTACCTTAAATGCAATCCATTTTAATCCTCTCCAGTTTTGTCCATCCATGTCCCTTCTTGGCTTTCCTGTGTTTTGTTTGAGATCGTCTATAGTTTTGAGCCGTTTTTGTGATATTTTAGTTAATTATATGACCATTTGATCAGTGCTGAAATTGCCTAAAATTGCGTGACCTGCCTTCTTTAATATTGACCACCAAGTATATTGTGGCTGTTCTGCTGTATCTTGTTTCCTCCGTCAGCGGTTTCCTCTCAAGGTAACCAGGATACTTCATGTAGCCGTGAAATGGAGGGCCAGCCAGTGGACGGACCGTGCGGTCAGCGGTGTATCTGTTTGAATGAGAGAATGCAGTATTGCTGCAGACAAAGAAAGAACTTTCCATCAATGACACGGAGTGAAAGACTTCGTTATGTAAACACGGTGATCAAAGCGTCTACTGATGTTCGTTATAGACATGAATACAACCAAATCATCGCTTCACACAAGAGGCTTTTTGATACTGGCATTCATGATAAACAGCAGTTTTTACCTTGGCACCGTTGGTATGTTACGTAACAGTCGTTACTCTATCAATTCCTTAAGTATCTTAAATTTTAGCTTGTAAATTAAGAAACCAAGAAGCAAAGACGTTTCGCATTCACTGATTCACTCATTTACTCATTCGCTCATTCATTCACTTATTTGTTCGTTCGCTCTTTCATTCGTGCGTACGCGTTCGTTCATAGTACATTCATGCACTCAAGCATTCATGCATTCATGCATTCATTCAGTGGAAGTCACTGAAAACTTGAAATTCATTTCGAACACGAAAGTGTCGTAAGATTCAATTATTTCTTTCTTATTGTTGCCTTTAGGTTTCTTCTCCTTTTTGAAAACTTACTGCGAACTGTAGACTGTCGTGTGACCCTGCCTTATTGGGACTGGAGTTTATTCCCCGGGGCCGCCTGGCAGAGGGGCACTGATGACATTTGGTCGAACAAACCATGGGGACTGGGTGGGAACGGGAATAGACAAAGGAGAGGATGTGTGCAAGATGGACGTTTCGGGCAACGAAGATGGAAATTAACTCCATCGGCTAGACGAGGCTGTCTTCAGAGAGCGTTCTCTGGTAAGTGCAGTGATTAAAACATTTGATTATTACGTACCACTCGAGCTGTGATATATATGGGTTATTGACCAAATGTGAGGTCAAGATGGCTGGATATTGGCCAAGTTCTTTTTTTTGCGTGTTTATGGACGGAGACGGAGTCGAGGTCCATAAACTCGTAAAAAAAGAACGAGGACAATATCCAGCCATCTTGAATGAACAAGCTTAGTCAATAAAGGATTTATTATATGGCTTTCGGGGAAATTTTTCTTGCGGGACGCGGCGGGTAGTCCCGAGCGGGCAAGATAGCTTTATCTTGCCCGCTCGGGTAGCCAATTACGGGGCAGGATTTGATTCATCTTGCCCGCTCACGGAGCTAGTCATATAATAACTTTGTTTAAACGATGTGTAAACTGGCGTTGAGAAAATCTTAACTGGTCGACAAGCTAAACAGAGCGGAAAAAGAAAACAGCCCGTTATAAACAGCACGTGCGTTAACTTAATCACTTCTAACCCGTTTTAAAACTTAAAGAATGAGTTTACTTGGAAGATTTACATAGGAGAGAATTTAATTAACAAATGGCAAACGCGGTATCTTCCAATTTCGGGGAATCTTTGTTCACAGTATTTTATCATTAGCATAAACGCCAGTTCAGCTTGTGATCGAGCTACAAAAATAAAAGCTTTGATTAATGAAAGTGTACATATAGCGTGATTAACAATCCAAAGAATTTGAACCCGATGTATTATATACCTTTCGTGTGACCCGAGTGAAAATACACAACATTTTACCAATACTGTAAGCGCTTATTTGCGCTTTTGTTGCCCATAAGTTTTGCAGTTTTTGAAAAAAAAAATAGGTCTCCTCCAGGTATGTTTCAACCAAAGCGTTCAAGAGCAAAAAAATATTCACTGATTGCTAACTAGACTTTAAAGAGTCTCTGAGTGTTTGGAGCCAACCCCCAATCTAACATGATACCTTTGCTAGGTCGTATGCTTATGAGGTAGAATGGAATCTCTCTTTGGAGTTATGGATTCACGTAGCGGGAGGTTGCTAAGCACCGAGAGAATCGCTCGAGGCAACTTTCTAGCCTCTTGTGTGCTTAGCAAATCTCCTGTGTGGATCTATGGCTCAAAAACCTGCCCCTACTGTTTACATATGTTTTTGGTGCGACATTAACAAAATGCAAAACGGTTAACCAACACATGTAAACATTACGTTGAAAGCTGGGAATCGGAGAGCATTGCAGATTAGAAAAACAATAGGTTTTCCAGAGCCTCTCGGTGAAGTAGAAATTTCTAGACTAATACGTTTGTTACTGCTTTTGTTAATTACATTGTTCGAACATCCTGGAATTGCGTGGCATAGCAATATTTTAAAATAACAGGATGTAATCTACTGTATAAAAGCAAACTGTTGACAAATTGATCGAGTCAGTTGTCAGTCAGTCAGTTGTAGTAGTGGTGTAGGTTCGGCGCGCTCAAATGAAAGGAAGTCTGTTGGAATTCATCTGTGGAGTCTATTTGGAGTCAAAACACATGTAAATTGTCATCTCTAGCTTTCTCCCTATACTCGTTTAGGCTAAATCAGTCATTCAATTTGTCAAGCGGGAGACTGCGGAAACTTCTTTCGTTACTACCTGAACGATATTGGTATCTTTTAGCAATATTCAGATCAAAATCTTGAAAAACTAACCGAGTAAAGCCAAAATACTTTCACGTATAAATTGATGCGTACCTCAAGGCCCAAGAACTCGCTAGCTATTGTCAATGTACATCCTCAAATATTGCCGTCTGATCACATAATCCGTACTATAAAACAATAATTTCTATGCCATTTAGATTCGTTTTGGAATCCCACGTTACCTTTTCAAGCTTAAAGAGCGAAGATTTTCAGGAATTTATCTTATTTCAACACCAGCAAAAGGATTAGTAAAGCTCTGTTCTCTAGACTGGACATTGTCATGAAGTCTGACAAAACAAACTAACACCCTGTTCACACTAACATGTTTAACATGTTCAAAAGTGGTTTAATTTAACAAAGTTAAAAATTAGTTGTTTATACCGTGCACAGCACCCCAACACCTGTTTAATTAAAATATGTTAGCAAAGTGATTTGAAATTTTTATTCTCGAAAGGACTGCAAAGCGTACTCGACAAATAGTCCAGTTTCGAATTCGCCATGACCGCTGATTAAAAGCACTAAGAACGCATTTGCACAGGGTTAGCCTCGACCTAAAGTAAAATATTCACAAATTCCAGCGTGAAGATGACCTGTTTATAGCTCTGTGTATTGTTTAATTTTCAAATTTGTGGCACCTTCCCACCGGTATTTGTGAATATTTTTTTGGGTGGAGGCTAACCCTGTGCAAATGCGTTGTCAGTGCTTTTAATCAGCGGTCATGGCGAATTCGAAACTGGACTATTGGAAAAATCTAAACCTGATTTAGTTATTGGTGCGAATGCGGCATAAGACTCTATCTCCTTTTCTTTTCTTTAACCTTTCTAGTTGTTTTCCTAATTTTCACGTTGTTTAATTCTTTTACAGCTAAACCACCCGATATAATCGCTCTTTATTTGACGAAAGCGCATTCTCCACGCGAGTTCACGGAGTTTGAGCTGGACGTCCGCGCGAATCTACACGACACTGTCCACTGTCGTGTAGGAGGCACGATGTGTGCCCACAACTCCGCTAACGCGCCGGAGTTCTTCCTCCATCACGCGTTCATTGACAAGATATGGGCCGATTGGCAGGAAAAGAGCACCTCTCATATGTTTGCCTATTTCGACAATCTTCGGGATGATCTCCGCATGCAGGAAGCACAGTTTCACCCCAGGGATTACGTAGACACTTTGTATATGCCACATCCTGATATCGATAGCTCTGAAGATGAAGGTCGAGTCTGTGTGGTGTATCAAGACCCAGTTCATCCTTTGTATAATGAAATCATGAAGCGTCTCGAGAGCTTAACCACAAGGGAAATTCGTCGGATTCCTCGGCTTCCCTTCCGCCCGGCCACCGCGCGCCAGCTACGAAATCTTGGAGTTCACCGTAAAGAACGACGCAAAGCAAAGAAGCTGCTAAAAAAGGAACTTCAGCCTGAGAAAAGACTTCAATATAAGCAGCTAAGAAAAATTTATGACAAAATGCTAGGTTTTCGCTTAACAGATCTCCCTTTCAGATTTTCAGCAAAGGACAACCCATCCAGTAACAGTCTCATGTACGATCGATGGCTGGCGAAAGCTGCAAATACCACGGGATTCCGTGCCAAAGATGTCAAGTCTTCCCGTTTTCAAAACATTTCGAGTACATTCGTTTAATGCAAAATTTATTTGTAAACGAAATTCGTAGCTCCTTTAAAACTAAAGATGAGTCTTAAATTTCGTTTTTGTTCTACAATGCGATGAGTGCACTATTCAATATTTAGAAAGTTTTGACAAAGTTTTCAACAAATCAAAAAGATTTATTACAAGGTTTATTAAAAAATTGTCAAATATAATTTCAAGATGTTTGAATGAAAGGATTAAAAAAGATATTACCCAGACTAATGCGTCTCTTTTATTAACACAGCTTACCGGGCAGGGGTCGGTGAGCGAGATGAGGGCTTCAGAAATACCGCTGTGCAAGTAATTTGTTGGCTTGAGACTTTTTCAAGAACAAAAATAATCCTGGAGCTTATCTATTTATCTGTGGGAGGCCTCATGGTTAGTGCTTTCGTCTGCAGATCGAGTAATCCTGGCCGGGGACATTGTGTTGTGTTCTTGGGCAAGACACTTTACTCTCACAGTGCCTCTCTCTACCCAGGTGTTTAAATGGGTTCCGGAGAACTTAATGCTGGGAGTAACCCTGCGAGGGACTAGCATCCCATCCAGGGGGGAGTAGAAATACTCTTAGTCACTTCATGCTACAGAAACCGGGATAAGCTCCGGCATGATGGGCCCCTTGGCTCGTGTGCAGACTTTTCCTTTATTTATTTACCTTGTCTCGTATACGCGACGTGTTTACAACTCGTCGTTGGGTTTGATTATAAGTACGTGACAAACTAAAATGATGTCTAAGTTGGCAACTGATCCTTACAGTACATGATTCAAGGGGTGTGGGGTAGGGAAAGAAATGGAACCAGTGAAACAGAAAGCTATGAATGAAATTATGAGTTCAAATCTAAGAAATTACCCAACTTTGAACTTCGTATCCCCTTCCGCCCTTCAGAAACTCGTAATACATGTGGGAAATATCACGAGAATTCCGATCAATATTTGAAACAAAAAGACAATGAAGCCAAATGATTACCCATCCTCCCAACCCTACCTACCACCGCTTCGCCCCCCCCCCCCCCCCCAAAAAAAAATAAAACACAAAAATAAAAAACAGGTCCCAAAAGATACTTAAGTCCCCAATTTTAACTGCATACAAAAATCCTTTCACCCTCCCCCTCTCCACTTTACTTTTATACCCAAATAACCCCTTCTCCCCTATCGCTGGACTTTATAGTAAGATTGTATGTACGTGGCTAGGCAGGAAGTTTGAAATTCGGCGGTGGAAAGTTTGGTAACTTTCAAATCGCTCGTCTGTTAATGGTACGAAAAAAAAATTACATCCAAAATTAATATTAATTGTTTATCGAGAAAACCTTCAGCGTGGAAAACTAAGCTTATTAATAGATTGAAATTCCGAGCGTTGCTGGTCGAGGCATTCGATAAGACCGTCACACGGCAATTTCTTTGATATGAAAATGTATTTCTTTGGGGTGTTAAATTAGGTTTGTTTTGTATTATTTTCCACTGGAATAATCAGAGCTTTGTAAACCACTCCTTGTGAATATCACACCATTAGATGCCGACCAATCTACTCGAGGTCATTTTTCCTTATCATAATTATTATTGTAAAAAAAAAAAACTTTTAGGTATATTCTCTTGCTGGTATCCCGTACTTTGATTGAGTATGTGTCAGTTTCTCAGTGTGAACAAACTCGATTGCTCTCGGCTCCATCCGCCATGTTTTGTTTTTACTTGTCCTCTTTACTTAGACTAGAACTGTTTTCTATTCGGCTGGGCGAAGGGAAGAGAATACATTTAGAATACCACCTGAAGACTTTCTATTTAAAATGATTTTGAATAGGAAGTCTTCAAGTTGTAATCTTGAAGTCGTGAGGTGCTAGGAAGATAAACTGGACTTGACCGCATTTGAAAAAAGAAAAGAACATCTGGAGATAGCAATATTACACTTCATTTTTGAGAAACGACTACTTTTCTTCTGCAAAAATAACTGAAAATTAGTTGTTGTCAGATTTTTTGTTCGAGAACACCAATTTGTCCTCTTTGAAAAGGCACTATAAGTCATCATTGTGAAGAAAGCGCGCACAACAAAGACACTTGATAGAATAGAAATAGTGCAAACAAACATTTATCATCTTGAAAAATGATCGGGCGTAAAATGAAAAAAACATTGTCCACTTGGCTATTATGCATATCACGTCCATGTCTTTGCCTTCCTGTTCCCTCTCGAGAAATGCTTCCGCTGTTGAACATAACGAGTAAGCAATTTTGAAATGGATTGTTCAATTTCTACTTCCTGCGCTTGTGTTAAAAATTGAGTAATAAAGTTAACCAGAAGCTGTGGTATTCTTCTTCAGAATAAAGTTAAAAATGAAATACCAGTTTCCTCGTAGAATGGGTGATCTTGCTTTGTTTTAAAGTCTTCGATTACTTACACTCTGATATTTGTCTGGGGTCGTACTTCAATTTAGAAAAGCAGCCTTCGGAAAGATTTCAATTTGTTGCTAGATTGTGAACCCACTTGACGCCAATTTGCATTAAATATCAGCTTATATCTGCCCTTCTCGATGGGCCGTGTTTCAAATTTGCGGCAGACTAATTCATCACGCGCATATTTTCACTTGTGCATCAATATATCTTAGCGCGAGATCTCTCTGAATATTCCTGTATAAATAAATAACGAATAAAAGTTTACAGGGAGAGATAAAATTGATTGCACACTTAACCGCTTTGAATTTTGAGACGTCGGTGTCTCTGCCGCAGAGAGACAGTTTGTTTGCCTTCATTTGTATGCGTCTCGTACCTCTCAAACACAATTTATATCTCACGGAAATTAAATTTCCCGAGTTACAATAAGGTAAGTTGTAATTTCTGCTCTAGTTCGCAAAGAAATGGAATTGCTTTAATGAATAAACAAGCCTTGAGCGCAGAGCTGCTCTCAGTTGGTTAAAGCCCTAATTCGGCTTAAAACGCTCCGTCGCAAATTCGACACCCGCAAAACTTATAAAGTACAATTTTCAAGAACGCCAATTACAGAGATTGTAAAATTAATTTTAATAATTCATACACAAGGGTTGAAAGTGAAGGTAAGGCGAACAAATTAGCTAATTCTTAATTCAAGCAGTTGCGGCTTGTGTAAAGAAGCAGATCTGACGCAGCTCGACGTTCTTTTTCAAAACGGCACGCGAAGGGAAAGAAGGAAAAAGAAATTCGTAAGTAGTTTTTGTTGTCGCTCTCTGATAAAGAAACGTATTTCACAACATACTATTTATTCTTCAGTATTATTAAAGAAATGAGTAAGAGGTTTCATTGAACAAAGTGTACCCCAAAACGGAAACGCTGTGTCAGGATTTAGACCAAAACAAAAAGCGAAGGAAGGCTGAACATACCAAGCTATCTATTTGAATTCCCGTGTCAGGCTCATCTTGTCAAAGAAGCAGGAAAATTGCTAAGGTAACACCGTTTATATCTAAAGAGATTTAAATAGTATTTATGCTCACATTCGCTTTGTCGTGAGAAAAATTAGTACACAGTTTTAACAAAATGCATTATTGTCGACGCAAAACTCGATCCAGTTTCACTATCTAAACTAACTAAACGGAAGATAACAGACAGACACAAACCTTTATCTAAAACGAAAAGATCGCTAAGATTTTTCATCTGGGACTTTCATCTGGGAGTCCTCTTATTATATAAATTTTAATTTAGTCAAATTCAGTCCGAGTACAAGAGAAACAAAAAAACAGCATTGAGATGGTAGAACATATAACCGTCTGGTTGCCTTTTTAACAGTAAGCTATAGTTGATTCGTTCTTCCCGTGCGCACATGACATGTTATCAAGGCAATTGTGGTATCTTTCCGCCAAAGCTTCGCTTAACCGTCTGTCTTGCTTCTATTATTGACTGCAGTTTATCTTAACAGTCCACAAGGAGACACTAACTTAATACGCAGTATTTCAAGTTGTTAATTTGTTGGAAGAAAAAAGGTTGATCATTAAAGAAAAGGGCGCCCAAAGCCTCGCTACCAAAAGCGAATGCCAAGGGCAAATAATTCTCTGATATGGAGCTGTCCGAGTCATCGAGAATCCGCTAGTGGTTAAGCTCTGAAAATTTTAATGGTGTCGTTTTCGGACGGTCAAACAAAACCATTTAGAGGCTTTATAGATAATAAAACACATTTTAGCCAATTCATTTTGAAACTCTTGTATTGCTGTCCCTAATCAACGATCTCGTATTTTACTTGATCATTAATATTTAAAAGAGTGCAGGTTGGCAGAGTCCCCCCAAAAAAGCAAAAATAAAAAGCGTAAAAAAAGCATATATTCAATCAAACACCTCGACCATGAAAGATACAGGCCGCTTTTCAGATCCTAAGCTCTTTACATTTAGTATTTTAACTTGACAGGCAGCTGTATCCTTATGGCTTTTTCTCAACACTCAGCTATTCAAAGCACAATATCAATGTGTGTTTTTTTTTTTCTCCAATGAAAGGACTGCCTTTAGAAAAAAACAATTCAAAGACCAAAATGGCGTTGATATGAATTTCGAGACTACCAAAGGCTGCGTTTTTCTTTTCGTGCACTGATAATTACGGAAAGGTTAAAAACTGTTTAACAAGAACTTAAGTCTTCAATAAAAGTATTTAAAGAAACTAATGCTCGTGTTAATGGCATACAACAAACCAATCCGAGAAGCCTCGTGCTAATTGCCTTAACCGTGTCGGTTATGAAAATGTTTTAAACTTCTTATGCCAGCGAGGTGAAATCGTCATTTTCACTGCACAAGGCTTGATATTAGCTCGTGAAAGTGGGAGTTGAAAAAAATAAATTTCTATTGCTGCAATTTTGGCTTGCGTGCAAACGTGTACTGCTTCCTTTGTTTTGACATCTGCACGTAGGCTGCGCGAATTTATGCCAAGGTTAATGTTCACTGGAAACGCGATTACAATTAGCCTCGTTAAAAATGATATGAAGCAATCTGAACTTATGGATTGAATAAAGGCAAGATTGTGACAAAATTGAAGCGTGATAGTGCGAGCGGAACTCTTTCAGCGATTATCCTTTAGGGAGTGGGCACTATTCTCGTCTTCCATTTGCGAACGTCAATCGAGTGAAAATTAGTTCAGACAGTTGGAAAGTAGATGACAACGATGTGCTTTGTGTTTCGTTTGGGGCAAATAACAACATTACAGAGGTTTAAAATCATTTAGAGACCACCCGAGAAAAATTTGCACAACCAAGAAAAATAATAAAATTTCAAAACTCGCATGAGATATAATTATCGTTAAGACTTTAATAACTGGTTCCCCCCTGGGTTGGTTTCCCTGCTTGGTCAAACCACTAAATAGCTTTGCATTGAGGGTGGCCATTGTCAGACAATTACAAAGAATCGTTGCAGATTAATTCATTAGATGATTCGCTCTAGGCGGTCGGTACACAATAATTCACTTTCCGAAATTATTTAAAATCGAAATTCAAAGATGAAACGAAGTTTTCTAAAAGAGCCACATCTTTTTTTTCGAAACGATTTCGAACTCTTTCCAAATCTATTCGTTGCTGAGGTCTGAATTTTCGCGCCGAAGGAACAACCAACCAAGAACCATACACTGAACCCTGTACCGCTGTGTGATCAGCACAATTTTTAGTCGAATTTCAAAGGTCGTTTTAGAGCGAGAAGTAACTGCAGTATGTACACGCGAAGAATGAGATCTGCTCCAGACTGTCACAGTGATGCCCGGGTGGGGGGAAGGTACTTCCGTAAATTTCAAGTAGGTATGTGCCGCGAAGAGTCTTAAACCCTGACCCTGCATAAAGATGAATAAAATTACAATTGATACCCTATTTAATTGAGGCCCAAACCCGAAAAGTGTCACTCTATTCAAGGGAAAAACAAAACTAAGAATAGCGTGAACGGTTCAGTTTTACTTCGTTTCTGTATCATTGGAAGTATACGAATATTAATAATTGAATTTTAACAGATCATTTGTTTTTTGTTTAGCTGGGTATTTGCGCACTGTAATGTTAGCTGATATGATTTAGGTACCCTATCTAAGGATCACACCGAAAACACAGTGCCAACAGGGGCAAAAATGATACCCTATCAGGAGCCCATCACTAAGAGCTTGCAACTCCCATACTAAGCCTATGTCATGGCATTATTAGAGACCGGTCTATTTTTAGGCTTTTTTTCCCGCGAAATAGATCAGTTCCGGTCTACATGAGCGCGCATCGGTAACTTGTTTATCTTTTGGATCTCCCGGTGGAATGATGAGTTCAGTTAAAAGTTAGGTCCGTGCTTGTGATTGGTCACTGAGCTTCCTGCTGGGGTCGGAATTCGGGGTAAGTTCAAACTAAAAATAGATCGGTCTGTGAAAACGTCGTGACAGGAGTATTGGGTAGTTGCACGCTCCTAGTGATGGGCTCCTGAGTCCTGACCCTATTTAAGGATCGAAAACTTTAATATCCCTACCCTATCCTTCGGCACATACCGAACATATATATGGGAGAATCCCCCCACCCCACCCTCAGAGTGGCGTAGCTACTAAACCATTCAATGTTTTAAGTGATTTCGAAATTGGTCGTTCGCAGTTTGTACAGGAATTGTCCACGCTTTCGTTTCAATTTTATTAAGTTTGATAGCGCTGAACAAAAAGCAAGAGAACACGACACTGATAGGATAAGAGGTGGCATTATTAAAAAAAAAAAAAAAACATGAAACAGTGGTCACAGTGCAATCGGGTGAAGAAATTTAAGTTTTCGAAATAACTTCGTGCTCGAACGCCCTGGAAACAAGTCATATTAAGTGAAACTCTTGTCGCGATATCCCGAGGTGTTAAAAGACTTAAAAAGCGCATGCGTTCCCTATTGCAGTAGACTACGAGTAGTCCCTCTTTCGCTCGGTCCGTTGTGGGTGACGCAAACGGAAACCGCGAGAAATAGCCGTGCGAACTCCTGGGGGCGAGAAGCGAGAAAGTGGATTGTACGCGGCCATTTTTTTCCACGCGGTTTATTTACGGTCTTGCTCGACGAACTAAGCGAAAGAGGGACTTCTCGTAGTCTATAGAGCAGAAACTCATTTCTGGACAAAACCTCCGTTATCTTATATCAGGGTTTGACCAATAACCATTAAGCGGTGTTACGCTCTGAATAAATACTATCAATCTTACAGTCACAAAGGAATATTCCGGGGGGCTGCTCCCAGAAACATTGGGTGGGGGTGTGGGGCCCGCTTCCCAAAACCTTTACCCTATTTATGACCAAAATCTGCGATATTCCCCACCCTATTTATGACCTGACCAAAAATTCGAAACCCTATTTATGACCTGACCCATCATAACCCTGTTTCAGACCTGCGTTATAATAAGTTCCTTAGTTCAGACCAATGTTAAATGACCGTAAAAATAATTTGTGAAGGACTTTTGTTTATTTTCTTTTCGATAATGACGAAAAAGTGGCTTCTTCTTAAAAACATATCCATATCAAGGCTAGAGTGCAAAAAACCATACCCTATTTATGACCAAAATGGCCAAAATCAGCTAAAATCGATACACTATTTATGACCAAAAGGGTTGAAAAACCCTACCCTTTGGGGCCGCACATACCTATATAGCCCATATAAGGGAGTACCCCCCCCCCCCGCTCCCAGGAATATTGTAGTTTTCATAATTTTATCTCTACTGATGTGTTCCCCTCTCGTCCTCAGTCACGTGATGGCATTAATTCATTTTATTGAGTTAAATTTGGGATTACAAAATGTGTTCATTATATACTACGATTATCTGTTGAGTAAGGCACAACGAAAATTTGGTGACGAAGTTTTAGCTTTAAAATTACGGTGTTGTCACGGGCAACTTTCCTCGTTTCCATTGGTAACAATGTCATCAGCCGTGCGTTGCCTGTCGCGTGGCCTAAAATTTCACGCGTTTTGCCGCTGATGACGTCAAAGGCCGACAAGTCAGTGCCACTGGAAACGGAGCCAGTTGCCCTTGACAACAACACGATTTTCACGTTAAAACTTCGTCGTGCCTCACTCAACAGCTGATAATCGTAGTAACCCCAGGGCTTAATTTGGTTATACCGGGTGTTTTTTATAGTAACATATATCGGCGTTTAAAACTTTGGCCAGACTTACGGATGCCGGATACTTTTTTCATTATATCGGCTTCCACTGTTTCTCAACGACTATCAACCTACAAGCTAATTTACAAGCTTTGACTAGTCGACCCACTAGTTGATAGTTGGCTCATTCGAACGACCGATAAACCGCACTCCATCCTTGATAATGAGCATTTTTTGCAGTGATCGAATTACAGTAATCGAATAAAATGAAAGGTACTGTTAATTAGCAAAGAGGAAAATAGTAAATACATTTTGCGTTTACTAGCGGTACTTTTGTTCACACTCATTTACATAGCAACTTCCGAATGCGACGTTTTTATAGCTTCAATACAGTCATTTGTCTTCAACGTCCTGAAACAAGACATAAAGAAGCCATTCTTGGTTCATTATACCACGGTGAGTCGGGCCGCTTATGAATCAAGCGACAACTATGCACTTTTTTTAGAAATCAACTGTATCATTTCGAAGTACTAGCGACAAATAAATTAAATTTGTCCAACAGATTGATAGCTGATTAAATAAGACCCTCCCTAGACATGCATTACATAACTAAGAGTCTGATCGAATGACTGAATTATCTTCATTTTCGTGTCGCAAGCAGCAACAATAAAATATCATTATTTTTTGCAAACCATGAAGCAAAACAAAGACTTCAGGAAGAGCGAGAAAGATTGATCTGCACATCGGTAAAGGTAACTTATATTGATTGCCATTCAGAAAATATAATAAAATGAAAAATTATAGACCTGAATCGTGGGCGGAGTAATACGATAGAAGCCTGATATACAATACCGAACTAAGCTTTTGGTAAAATGTTTCAGTAAGGTACTCTTTACAATTACATGTACAAACATTTCAACGAAAAGAGAAAAAGGTAGTTTCGATGTTTCAAGATATGCTCGCCATTCATGTAAAGCTCCCTTAACGCATGCAAACAATAACAGAGGTTGATATGGGCCTCGAAAACGTTGTAAGGAATATGACGATGAAGAAAAAAAATAACAGAGAAACTTCTGGAATTCTCTACTAACTTACAGCGAGTTTTTGAATGTAATGAGGTATTTTTCTTTCCTTGGTTAAATAGCCTAGTGAGTCAAGTTAAAGGCTCAGTAAAAATTGGTCAACCTTGTAACATTCAGTCGAAAGCATTTTTGGCATGTGGCGACAGTTCGTCTGTGTCAGAGCAGCGCTAATATAATATATCTATTCAATTATATTGTTTTCAGGTTTTGGAAGGTTTTGCTAGCTCTGATGAGCTACTTTCATGCTAAGATATCGTACATCTATTAAATTATATTGTTTTCAGGTTTTGGAAGGTTTTGCTAGTTCTGAGTGATATTAACTGAAAAGGAATCATAAATGCAACACATTTACCCTTTTGACCCTGTCAAATAGCATTTTTTTTACGGTGGAGTTGTACCCTTTTCAGAGCGGAACCTTCTTTGTTTTTGTTTTTTTTGTTTGTTTGTTTTTTGTTTTTTTCTTAAAGTGCTAAGTTTCGAAATTATCTCTAGTCACAATGCCCTCACAATAGCGATAGCGCAACCATTTATCTTTGTGTAAATGAAACCCGTGCTGGCGATAATGGTTGATCAAGCTCGATTGCATCCACTCAGCAGGCCAAAATCAAGATGAAAAAATTATGCTTTTCACCCGCACTTACCCAGAAAATTGAATTTTGTCTTATAGACAGGCCTTATCACAGTATTCGACGCCATCTTGACGGGTAGGCAAAGAGGTCAGAAATTACGTTGTTTGTATGGGAATCCGATGGCAAATAACTTTTTCCAAAATTCAATTTTACACAATTTGTGAATCGCAACGTTACAATACTAGGTAGACGATTATATTCACCAAGTTTGCAGGATGAAGCCTGGTTAAAAGACACTCAGTTAATTTTTCTAAGTTTCCATACATTTGTCTGTAAATTTGGCTCGGTAGACGCGGTTCGGTAGAAAAAATATAGACAAATGTATAGGAAATTAAAAATTAACTGAGCGTCTTCTAGCCCAGTTACGTCCTTCAAATTTGGTGAATGAATCAGCTACCTAGTGTGGTAAAGTTGCGACTCGTAAGTTGTGCAGAATCAATATTTAAATAAAGTTATTCCCATACAAACACTGTAATTTCTGACCGCTTTGACTTCCCGGCAAGATGGCGTCGAAAAGCGTGATAAGGCCTATTAATCAGAACCACTCAGAACTCTCCTTTTGCCAAATTTCAAGGCTAAGCTAAAAAGATGCTGGCATTTTATATGGTGTGCTAAATAATTGTAAATTTGGATGTTTTATTGAATCACTGTCAATCTCACAAATGATTTTCGATCGGTTTCTTCCAAGACAGCCAAATATTCACGAATTAGCTGTTGTCCTACTACAGGCGGTCGTGCGTAAAACACCACCGCAAATATGAGAAAAAAGCAATGGTCTAATGACTAAACACATCAAAAGGTTTTAAGTCCTGCCTTGTCGGGATGGATAACAAATTTAAAAGAATTCATTTTTTTTTTTTTTTAATTTCCGAGGACATTTTGCTATGGAAACACATTTTATGAGGAAACGTGTATTGCTGGTTTTCATATGACGTAGTCATATTCCAAAAATAAAATTACCTATCCCTCTGAGTTATTGGTTTCACCCGATATAAAAACCTCTGAGAACTTGGCGACAGGGTTCCTCGTTTTGTAATAGAGCACGTTTAAATTTCCAAGCTTTGGCCGTTGCGTGACATTCTGACATGGTGGCCCGAGAAGGCTCTCGGGTAAGTGAAGAGATGAGTTATCGCTTAAGGTGGTCTTATACGTACCCTAAAATAGATAGTTTTCCCCAGGAAAAAAAAACATATTTTAAAACGATTTTGCTCTAATCACTCCTTGAGAACGTTTAAATTAAGAAATCTGTTTCTTTCCACAAATATAACGTAAACTGACCGCCTAAATATATTTCAGGAAATTTTCAGAGCATCTCTAAATATCACAAAATATTTTCTGAATATTTCGAAAAACCCTTCAAATATTATTTATTTGTGTTTTAAAAATAAATCAATTTCCAATCACTTGCGCCAAAATTTCCTTGCAGTAGTTGACGGAGCAGAAGACAATTCGGGAGCTTCGATATGACCAGCCTAGCTAGCATCCGCCATTTTGAAAAGTTACTCCTTACTTACTTTTAGTGCTATGGAATATATTTTTAAAACAAACTGCTGAACTGCATTGTTTCTGGCCTACAACTGACCTTTATTCCAAGAAAAACAAAGGGCTCAGCCAAAATAGCTGTGAATATACTTTCAAATATCCCAAAATGTTCTAAAGAATATCTTAATGCGTTCTAAATATCTCGGAAACTTCCCAATAGCCCAAAAACTCTCTGGATATATGTGGAAAGGTCTAGCAACTATATTTCAACCTAGCAACGTCCATAGCAACGGTTATTTACAGTCCAACGTGCTTACAAAATAGCTTCAATTCATCCATCCATCCATCCATTCATTCATTCATTCATTCATCCCTGCGATTTTACCTACGAGGACAAGTGATATAGAAAAGGGAATGAGGACATGGTCTACGTACATACATACTCTAGTCTATTTATACTCCAGGACCTGTATAAAACTTTCTTAAATCCCCCGTAAATTCCCTCCCCCCCCTTCCCACCCCCAACCGTTCACTTTCCCTTACCCATAGTAGTCTGGAGCAATTTCTGGTCGAGTGCCGGATTATCCAACATGCCAGCTGCATGGACATCATGACGTCATCATCTTATTTTGCCTTTAACTTAAAGGGACGTTTTTAGGCATACTGTATATTCTTTATTCTTAATATAACTCATTGAATATTCTTGAACTTACGAAGCAAAGTGAATTCTGACCATTCTCGGCCAGAGAAGATCAAAAGGGCCGGTCTGAACAGAGTTGAATCAATCATTTAAAACAAGCTGCTAAGGCTAAGGTCACGCGAGCGGCTATACAAAACCAATGCCAAAAATGCTTACTTATGCATACGGCGAAGTCAGTTAATGAAAAAATTTCGTTATGTTCACTGAGATGTGAAAAGTCTAGAGGTATGTTAAGCTTAATTCTGGAAACGAAACATGCCAACGATCGGTGGCTTTGAAAAGTGAATGGTTTATTAATTCATGAGATTCACGATGGCCACCGGTTTCTTAATGAGACTTAAATGGATGTGAAATGGCAAATTCAACTGAAGACATGGTTTGATGGGTATCATGCAAATTAGTCACCTGCTGCCCTCATTAAATGCAGCCAAGTTATCTATGCATTGGGAGAAACGGGAAAAAGAGATCGGCCTCTGTCCAATGAATTCCTCTTGTTCCTGTTTATGGATACTGGATCAAGTGTAGGACTGCATGTACAAGCTACTTATTGTAGGTTTTTACTTTACCAGGTATCAAATGAGGCTAACTTGAAAGGAAGTGTTTTTTTTGATGAAGATGGCAATCATAAAAGTTAAGCCTGCGAGGCACTAGAGGTGAGAGAATAATGGTTTACTTTTTTATGCATTTTTTAATTTGTTAGCGTTACTAGACAAAGCCAAATATACTGCAGCTAAATACACCTTACTCGAGCAACTACATCTTGTAAATAACATATCTTGTAAGAGACAATGTCTCCTAAGCGACCACCCATCTTGTAGGTAACAACCCTGGCATCAATAAACGAAGCTCTCTTGTTCCTTACACGTTATCACCACTCCAAAGGTCTTCGAAACATCGCCACCTCAGAAGCGATTTCCCGAGCGAGAAGCTCTCGTAAGAGGCGAACACTAATAACACAAGCGACCAGCTTTCGCGACTTAAATCACTGTGAATTTCATGAATTTCTCACGGAGTAATTTAACTTCTCTATCACTTCCATTTCCCATTAACTACTACCTAGTCTTGGCAAAAGAATGTGGTCCCAAACAAGAGTTCGACAATGCATAGTACATGGAACGAAATTTAACTGCGAGATCAAGGACAAACCCTCCCATTTTCGTATTTTCTCGTAAATCACGTTCGATTCTCCGTGTTGGTAAAATTAAAAGTGAATATTCTCCCGCCTGTTGATCAGTGTTTCTAGAACGTCCGGCAAATGTACACTCTGCAGTTACTGCTGCATCAGGTTGCCAGTATCGACTATCTAGAAATATCTTGCGCATCAACTACTCCTTGTAATAAACAAAATCGGTTAAGTTCTCGCCAGTTTTGTTTCTATTATTAATTATTAAGGTCCTAATCACGACACGAAACAAAACATCTACGATGTGAATACATCAATCTATACAATAGGCGTGAAGTGAAGCCAACATTTCTGTGTTAACTCAGAAAATGACTGAATAATCATTTACAGACAGCTCCTGTTCATTGCATCAACAATAGTCTCCATTTGGGGCGGAAATATGCTCGGATATTTGTCCGCGGACATTATCTGTACCGAGAAGCGAACAGATTTCCGAGTGCGTCGCTCGAGGAAAACTGTGAGCTTTGAAAGGACAAATATCTGAGCATATGTTCGCGCCAGATGGAAGCTATTGTGTTTAATATCCTTCAAATATTTTTCGAATGACGAGTTTAGACTAATCGGGCGCGAGCGAGTTTGATGGATTATGAACCGTAAGATCTTTATGACCGGTGTTATCGAAAACCCTAAATAATGCAATTGTGTGTATTTTCTCGATCTTGATGCTCGTATTGATTCAATGTAGACTGCCTTACCTGTTTTTTGACAATAATTAAAGTTTAATTTTTGGTTTTTACACTGTGATAAAACACGGCGGACATTTGAGAACACGAGGGAATGTAGAAAACACTCGCCTGCGGCTCGTTTCTCGAGCGTTCTCAAATGTCCGGAGTGTTTTATCACAGTGCAATACACGGCTTAGGCTTCTTCATTTGCTTTATGATATATAGGTAATGTGGCGAAAAACAATAAAACATGCTTTTTCTATGTTTTACACTCTGATAAAACATGGGTTTTTGACCAATTAGAGCGCGAGCAGAGTCCTATCTATATTATAATGGGGTTTAAAGTTAGCTAGTCTACATGAGGTCCTTTATCTCTTATACTAGCAAGTAATTATCGGAAGAAACAATTTTAAGCCATGGTGACTGGAACATGGAACGGCTGGAGTCCAGTTAGGTTTGTAATAACACCGTTAGTTTTTAACAAAATCGACCGATATCGTTGCGGGAGTCCAAATTGTTTAATTTTAGGGAAAAATCAACAGGCAAGCCGAAGCTTGTTAACGATTTATTAATTTTTACCACAAAATTCGGGAGAAAAGCCATTTCTGATGGATTTTAGCAATATAAAGACAGAGTATTCAATGACAAGAACGAAACAACAAGTGCCCCGGCGACACGCAAATTCAGCAATGTGATATCTTTCTGTATTGAACACCAGTTCAGCCCATAAGCACCTTATCTTCTAGCGCTACAGTTTGGAGAAAAACCGGGAGTTCTATTATAAGAGACAATCGCATTCGAGACGCAATTTTAAAAAAAATGTTCTGATTTAAACTGATGCAGATATACTCTGTTTTCAAATGTTGTTTTGACCTTAGTCTTGGTTACCAGCATTAAGCCGCAAACCATTTGATAAACAACCTGTATATCAAAGGGTTACCGCTCATTATGAATTTTGCATCGGAAACTCAAATGCAGACCACTGACAAACGCGAACGATAAGGAGAAGCCCGCTTGCTCTCGTTTATTTAGTAACCCACAGACGTTTAAACTGCAATCGTCTTGGAATACACAATTTGGACGTTTATGGTAATGTGCCACGATTTCTTTAAGGTATCACAACATACACTGCACCTGCAACTAGCCTATAATTTAAGCTAATTTAACAAGTAGAGATCAGAAGTTTCTAGTGCTAGAAGTCTACATCGGCTTATTACAACACGTGCGATCAGATACGCGAGTCGGCCTAAACCTCGCGGGAAAAAAAGATATAAAAAGACTTTTTCTTCGACTGCGACAATTCATCGAAAGGCGACAGGAAAAGTACAAACAACGAAATACCATTCTGTTTTGATACGTTTCGAACGAGGCTTTCCACTTCACCTCTACACAAATCGCAAATTTTGTTCTGGAAACGAAAACTATTTTCGGCCATCATTTCTTTTTTTAACTCAAATTAAGGATGTGGACGCCAGGGTTATGACCCTTCCACACTACGCCGGGGAAATCTGAAAACGCAGCTTTATTTCTACGGTTAGGCCTACCGCCCACACTAATCCGTCACGAAAACGGAGTTTTCAAACTGGAGGAATTTGAAAACGCCCGCTTTGCGTTTTAGTTTGGACGGAAAACATTTTCAAAACGGAGCTTTTCGAAAACGATGGCGTTACGATAATCATGTGATTTTCCTGACACGACTTTTCCTCAAACACAAATCCAAAATGACCGGTGATGTTTGCGTTTTCAAATTTCTCCGGTGTCGGTGTAAACGGAAAACATTTGATGAGTTTTCAAAGTGAAACCTCCGTTTTAAATTACTCCGGCGTAGTGTGGACGTGGCTTCAAACAAATGATGAATACTTGTATACATTCAAATAACGAAAGGCACAGCTTATAAGCAAGCCAGTTAAAATAACGTACCGCACTGAGACGGTAACGAGAGGGGGGGCGTTGGGATTTTCGGTTTTGCGGATTTGGCCAATTTTTTGTTCGGTTTTTCAGTTTCGCACTTAAAAACTGCGATTTTTCAGTTTTGGTGTCTTGTGCGGGTTGCTGGTTTTTTCCTATTTACTCTTTGGTTTTCGGTTTTTGTCAACAATGATGGCGGTTTTTCGGATTTTTCTGCCCGATGCATTTTACGGTTTTTCTGGTTCTACCAAGGAAGTTACACCCCGCAGTCGCACTAAAACTGTAATTCCAAGGGACCACTTACAGTTAGAGAAATGCATGACAAGCCTACTATTCTCTTTAGCAGCCATTATTTGGGTCGTAAGGGACCGTTCATTTTTTATCAGGTAGGGGGGGCTGGTGGGATTTGGGGGGGGCCATACGAAAAAAAATGGCTTTCAAGGGGGGGCCATCCCAAAAAAATAAGGGGAAAAGGGGGGGTCACGTGAAATATTTTAGTAAAACTTTAAAATGGCATAATGTTTGAATATCAAAAAAATTGCTATAGAATAAACATAGAAGGCAGGATACAAATTTATTACAAACTTTCCTTCTGCTTTAAAAAAACGTTTGGCGACAAAAAGCATTTGTAGCTACTGAAAAGAAGTATTAAACACTGTTATTTTCGAATGCAACTTTCACTGGCACTCATCTTCATCTTCGCTGTCGTCGAGTTCTTCGTCGCCGCTTGTGCTGCTATGGGAGTCTTTTTCACCGATGCTGCAAGAAGCAGCAATGCTTTCCGTCAGAGTGTACTCTTCAGGGTACATGAAGGTGTAAACATAATCTCTGACTTCCTGCTCAAGGTTGGTGGTGATTCTGCTTCTTGCAGCATTGGTGAAATAATTCCCTTCCAAGAGCAGCGCGATGTATGGCCCATCTCTTCTAAATAACGACGTGGCAACATCCTCAACTTTAATACACTCTCCCGGGACGGCCGTTCTAGGAGGGTACACAAGGCATTGTGGAAGATCATTTCCTAGCGGGTTTCCAACACAGATTCCATAAACTCGTTGGACGTTGTTTTCAGTCCGCTTCCTCTTTCTTTCATTTGACTTTCTGCAGTTTTCTTTTTTCCTTCTCCTTTTGTTGATGTGCTGTTTGAGTATGCCCTTGAATATGCTGTTATAATTGCTCTTATTTTCTAGTGCTTCCATGTCCTGTGTGACCTTCGTCAACTTAGCTTCTATACATTTGATCTGTTTTACATTAAAACTGTGGGCATTCATCAATTCAGATGAGGGAGATGCCAATGAGAGGCCAAATGCCACACGCTCAGGGCGAGCCATAACTAGGAGATCCAAAATTGACTTCTCTTTCTTTTGATTTGTTTTTCAAACAACAGCTCTCTGTAGTATAGGGATTGTAAATATTGTCTTCGCAGTGAGCACAAAACGTGAAGTAGGGGGATAATAGAGAAATATTAAAAAAGTTGAAATCTAAATACCATTTGTTCAATTTTTTTTTTGGGGGTGGGGTCATCCCAAAAAATGACCGCTATAAGGGGGGGCCACGTGAAAAAATTGGTAAGCTGAGGGGGGGTCATGCGATTTTTAAATGGTGCTTCCCAAATCCCACCAGGCCCCCCTCCCTCATAAAAAATGAACGGTCCCTAACGGCTGCCAAGCAGACTATGAAAAGCTAAAGATAACATCAAAGCAAAAGACTATTTCTCAAATATCACGCGTACGCTGTTGGGATAATATCTTGTTGACTTTGACCTTAATACTGTGGACCATCGAATTGGAAGTTGTCTCCCTTTTCGTCGCGAGAATAACATTGCGCTCACTCGCTCCGTTCACGTGGAATAAAAGCAAAGGAGAGACTGTTTGGTTGTGAAAAAAAGTAGTTTGGCTGTAAAATGGGGCTGCTATTGTGCCTACGCAGATGAAAATTCTGACAATGGCAATCAAAAGGTAACTTCAGAATGTGGTCTTTCTTCAATTCTGAAACAAAAATCGCCTAAAATCATTTTATCGTGCAATTTGTTTCTAGTTTCACATTGCTATAGGTCTGTGGAGCCGATTTACACACAAAAAAAGTAGACTAAGATGTGCTGTGCACTAACGAGCTGGGAATACGCAGAAAGAACTTCAGAAAGTAACACAAGTTTAGACGTATAAAAATTAAATAACAGAAAGAGAGCCCGGATTCTGAAGACTATCAAAGCTTGTTAGGGAGGAGGGCTTTTATTTGGACGAAATTTCTTGCGGTTTGGCAGCTTTCCGCGATTTTTTGCGCGGTTTTTCGGTTTCTAATAGGCCCCAACGCCCCCCTCTTACCGCAGATTTACTACTGGCTGAAGGCAAATGATCTTTAAATAACCTATTCGCGAATCTATGGTACAAAGTCTATGCATGCATTACCAATTATATTATTTAGCTTTAAAACTGACTCCAAATGTAGATATAAAATTATGTAGATAAATTAAACACGGTCTTTCGTGCTATAAAAATTTATGTACGCAAATATGTCTGCGATTATAGGGAGCGGCGAAGGATTAGACAATTAGAAAAGCTATCGTGTTTTGAAAGATATGGCTGTTGAAATAGTCTGGTGTTAAATCTGTTTTTTGATACAACTCGATCAGCTCTCGACCTTGGATCTTTAATTAGTACCACCAGTTCATCTATTTTCAAAACGTCCCACTTGCCATGACTTGCTCAGACTTTAGCGATAGAGACCTGGATAAATAAGTAAGCGGATAAGTAGCATTTGATATTCTTCATTTCTCATCGATAACATCAGTGGAAAATTCGTCGGGTGGCCTTTGAGCTGGGAGAGTAAGTGCCTATGGGGTATATATAGAATACAGATATATAAGCCAGTAGTAAGGTAATTTAGCCCTTCAGTAAATTCTCATTACAATTTCCTAACACATTCAGACGAACAGGCGACAAGAATATGGGATCTAGTCACTATTTGAGAGTATAAGTCTTTACATAACACTATTTTTTAGGCCTTACATCAATATACGAACAATAGACAACAATCTCCGCATTGACGGCTAAATAGTTGCGCGACAACACAAGATAGAATTACTAGAGTTTATCGTCATATCTCTAGATAGTGGAAAGACAGACAGACTCTTGGTGATAAGATGATGAAAAGCAAGACCAATCACGTAAGTCTTGAACAAAATTTTGAACAACTCGCACGTGAATTCAAAGACCGCATTTGTTCAAAACATCAAAAACTGTTGTACTTTGAGCCAAACATGACCTCTTTACACCGAAATACAAAACCTTTTCTTGTGTTATTGTCAGAAGTTATATCCGAAAAGAAAATCCATTTAATTCAGTTTAACAAAACAGAGATCAGCGCTGAACATCTTTTCGAGGGTTATATGTTCTCGAGTTTTGGTGATAACGGAATCTCTCGGCAACAAGATGAGATTAACAACGCCAATGTTATAATCTTGTTAAAGTCAGCCTGGTGATAGTCTGTGAGCTTAAGTGATGTTTCCTAGCCTTTGCACGGAGCCTAACAAGTTGGTGCATTTCAGTGAAATGAAATTATGAGATGAAGTCTCCTAATAAAACGTCACTATTTGCTTTGAGTTTTAATACCTTAGCCGTTTGTAGTTTTTAACCCTGTGCAAGTTAGACACTTTTGTATGTTACTAATGTAATGGAAAAACTACCAAATGAAAGGGCTATTAAACAGCTTTAATATAAGTGATCAAAGACGGGCGTTTTATAAAGAAGTTTGTATAGATGTAACCGTCTTTGAGATGAAACCTGGTTTTCGTTTGTCAAGAAAATTTCCCAGACAATCAGGAATGCCGCTTTTTCTGGATCTCGCCCTTCTAAGACATTCAAAACACGACGTCATGAATTCTTTTAGCTAATTCTCTGAAACAGTTGTCGACTCGAGAAAGACTGGGCAACTGGAAGTCTATTTTTACCAGAGTTAAACAAACGTTCTGTGAGGTGGGTCAAGCGAGCATTCCATAAACAAAAATTTATTCTTGGACATCCTTGAAGGGTTTAGGTCAGTTCCATGCCTCGATGCTTGGTACATGCAAATGCTTTGTACAGCAGATGCAAGGTCCGATGACAAAATCGACTCTACACTTCTTTTCCCAAATCATTAACATCTGGGATTTTCAGGTAAAACTAGATATTCCCGATTGATAGGAACTTTTAGCCACATCTAAGAACTAGTATTTAGATTATATGTATTCGTTTCTATCGAGTTGTAATGAGACGAGCGTAAGTTTGACGAAGAAGAACTGCTGAAGGATTACGAGCCGAAGACAACTTCTTCCGCAGTTTTATCTTTTCATGTATGATTAAGTCTGATTAGTAAATGATAGTGATGTAGCTAGCTTTCAACTGCTTCAGTTTTAAGGGTCTTTTAAGGCCCCACGACAAATTTCCTTTAATAGATCACAACATTTAAATTGTGCCGCGAACCAAAAGAATGGAAGTGATTGTATATACCCTTCTGTTTGAGCCACGGGTCTCGTAAAAACAGTATTCTCACTATGAAGAGTTTGTTTGGCTGCATGCGATTCATGCTATACGCGAGATATCGCTTTAAACAAAATTAGACACAAAGAGAACCGGACGTACTAAGCGCCGGAGTTTTGCGGTTACCCTGTAGTGGATTTTCCTCCCAGGGCGAGAAATTCCTGCTGTACGGAAAACTTGGATAAACGTGGGACTCACGTGAAAGGGTTGTGAGCGACTTATGCCCAATGCGGGCTCTACCTCTACCAATATTTGGCTACCATTTCTTCAAGCTGTTTGGCAAAACCGTGCCGTGGCGATAAGAGAACAGTCAACCATTAATATTACGCGTGTCACATGAAGAGCACTTCAGCTATCACAGTTCAGGAGCTGTCAGCGCGGTAACTCAATTCTGCACATTTAAGCAGGTCTCCTTCGTTAAAGCTTCATGTAACTGATCCCTTTCATTTACAGGCCACTTTCTTATGCTAAAAGCCCTGCACTGACTGAAGCCAAGAAATCAAATTTCCTGCATGATTCTAGCGTAGTCTGTTTTAAAAGCGAGACAACTATGAAGCATTTTTAATTAGCTTAAACAATGACCATGCCAAAAAAAGTCTAAAATGTTAATTAAAAGACATGGCTGACTGGCCAAGCTTCTACATGTTAGAAAGTTTAAGTTGTGTTTCGAAACAACATTCAATTTCCGGCCGTGTAAATGCGATGAAAATGAGTTGCATGAGCAAGTTTTTCCTCTTCCTTTCCTTGGCATCTAAATGGATTTTTGAATGAGACGGATCAAGTTCTGGCTGCTCAGAGTAGCTACGAAAAATTTTATCGCCGTAAACGGACCTTAAAAAAAAAAAAAGATTCGGCGCTAATGACGATTTTTTTTATTCAATACAACTAGTGAAAAATGTTCGAGCTTTCGAAACCACTTTTAATGTTCTAGTCAATTCTAGTTCATATTCTGGAAACAGTTTAAAATAGTAAACACGCAGGTAGGCTTTGCCACAATACCGTACGATACCGTAACAATCTGGTTTATGTTTCAAGCGAATGCAAATCGGCCCTCGAGGGATAATTCCTTGATCTATGGCTTTTATCACTCAGTATCGAGGTCTGAATTTGGTCTGTTCATACAAACGAGCTAAAACATGAAGAAAACGTTCTTAAAATCTGAGTGGTATGAGACCGTGAGAATGAAAGAGAAACATTTGCTAGCTAGCTGCTTTTGATTATGAATAAATGATAACGCTCCTTTAAAGGAAATAATTCAGTATATTCCTTTCATTTTCCTCGGTGGTATAATATAATTTCTTCTTTGTGAATTAAGGACCAGTAATTTCGTTTTTCCAATTATATATTCGTCCTACCCTTTTGTGTTGCTTTGTCAAAATTTTTAGTCACTGCTTTCGGCTTCATTGTTATGTGCATATGTGAAAAAGTGTCAATTTTCTATTTTCAGCTCCGAGCTATATAGATAACGTAATATTCATTTCCAATTTTTTTAATATAATATACCGATATAAATATGTAGAAAAAAACACCCAGGGGAAAAAAATCCAGAATGGAATGGAAGGCTTAAGTTGTAATTATGAATAATGTAAACCTTATTGATAATTATAATAAGTTTTAAACAAGTTGAATTTAGTTTTGCGTCCTGTATATAATATCATCTATGAATGCTGTGAGAAAATTTCTTCAAGTGATTCGCGCGGTTGGAAACCATTTCGGCAGGTACAAAGGGGCGGGGGCTGTCACCCAGAACTATCTTGCGGTTTCCATCAATATTGCCACGAATGTGGAACGATATAAGTAGGCATGATAAACAGCAATTCTTAGCATAAACAACCATGAGCTAGCCAGGTAAGTGGAGTATAATTTTTTCGTGATAATAGCGCGAGCTCGAATGTTTGCATTGCCGATTTGGTTAAGACATCCTGGCAGGAAATTAGATGTTTAACAGAATTTTGCCTGTCGAAAAATAATGCTTTCCTTTCACGTCGTGTGGTCTAATTTCTTCTTCGATTCGTAATTTAAACACGGCTATAGTTAGCATTTTTCTTTTTTTTTTTGTGGAATTTTTTTACTGTCAAAACAAAATACTAAAGTATTTCTCTCGGGTCGACGGAAAGCCACGACATGTTCATTGAGTGTAACTCCGCAAAACAGCTGACAGTATATTAACTGATATTCACTTGGTCAGATCAGTCGGCTTATCTACGAATGAAATAAGCTTTATTTACTTTTAAGGAAAAGGAGAACTAATTGGTTTACCTATAGCACAACTTTTGAATGTTTTGTCCGGAAATGTGTGATGATTCTATATAATAGAAATGTACAAATATCCACTTTATTTTCACGCATCTGTTTATTCTGCGACTAACGTCAGTAAAATTATTGATACTGTGTATTCACAAAATGATGCTTACAACGCCGGCAAAAAAGCCTTATTTTGCAGTAGCAAATTAAATGTGTCTAAAATCTGTCATCTCCATTATCCATCAAACTTTTTTGGCACAATTATACAAACATTTACGTGGTTATAACCCCGCGTTTAATGTAAAAATAATATTTGAGCTTTTCAAAGGAAAATCATCTTTCATATTCAACCGCTTGTCCTCAAATCGTTGCCTTTGAAATTCTTAAATTTTACGCGAAAGGAAAATCTTTTTTTTTTTATTTTGAATGACTGAGCATTTCTGTGGACAGAGCGAGGATTTTCAATTCAGCTCTATTTAAAAAGGACCATTTGTTATTCAAAAAACCATCATTTTAATTGATATTTTGAAGCTCAAAAGCAGATCAATTCAAATCATTTCGTTATCATGCAAATTAGCAGACAAAGTCACAGAGAGCGGAAAGCAGCTGTACTAACAGATATTTCCCTGAGCCAACATTACAGAAATTTATTTGGGTTTTACACTAGACTGTAAAATGAAAGGAAGTTAAATCAATCTTTACTTTGTTTGGTTCACAGATACACCTAAGTGAAAGAGGCATCTCGAGATAAATCCAGAGAAAAACCTCAATACAAAGTCGTCGCCGAGCAAAACACTCCAGAAAAAAAAACACTCAAACCTCCATCATTCAACAGACGTCAGCGAAAAATACCGAGATCAGTCTGTTAAAAAGGATTGAGACAGACAGCTCTGGCAGATCAAAGCTCCAGTCCGCGGGAAACTTATATCATGAGTTATCATAAAAGCGGAGGAAATATGACGGTAGAGTCAGATAACTTGACCGGGAGTTCAGGCAGCTCTGTTCAGAAATTCAAGTTTTCTTACGACACAATCCCTCCCATAGTCTTCTTGGTCTTTATTTTGGCGATAAATGGCTGTGTTATTCTGCTCATAACATGTTACTCGTCCCTAAGAAAAACAAGCAATATCATCTTGGCCAGTTTAGCAGTGTCAGACTTTCTGGTGGGATTCGTTGGTATTCCTCTCCTTGTGACCTGCAGTAATGCTACACATCTAAATTTGGTATGTACCAGTTCAATTACGTTTTTCGAATTTATGGCCCTGTCTACCGTGCTACACATCACCGTAATGACCTGCGATCGTTACATTTACATTATGTGGGCCTTACGTTACCGTGATATTGTTCACCGCAGTAGAGTTCTAATAGTCCTTGCAATCACATGGATAATTAGTCTTGGGCAGTCTTTAATTCGCCTCTCGTGGACTTGGAATGTCACCGTTAAAACAGCTCTTGAAGACTTAACTGCTCAACGCAAGAAGGAAACAATATACTTTGTATTCAACATCATGGTGTTTTTCGTTATTCCTCTGATTTTCATGGCTGCCCTGGACGCGCGTATGTTGCTGTTGCTTCGAAGGCAGTGCAAGAGAATTGCGCGGGAAAATGTGCCAGTGGAATTCATCAAACATGAACAAAAGCTCCAAAAGCGGCAAAGAAGAGCTGTGTTGACATGCGTGCTGCTGCTCATCCTGTACGTCTTCTTCTGGCTGCCTTATTTTACTTTACAACTGTTACAGCTTTACAGTCAAACACGCCTTCCTAACAAACTTCTCGTCACAATATACTACCTCCGGCTCTGTACATCGATATTCAACCCGCTTGCTTACACGCTAAGGAAACAAGACTTACGGCGAAGAGTTAAATCTATCCTTTACAACTTATTTCCTAGTTTACGGCGGGACGGTGCTGACGATCGCACAGAACAGTTTCCACTGAGCAGCCGAACGGATCAGTTTTAGTCCAATGTTTCAACATGATAAGTATCACAGATCCGATGTGGGGAAAATAATGCCAAATTTTCATTTCATTTTCGTAGTGGCGACTTACTTGACCCTTTTCGAACCTGACAGGGAGGGAAGGTACTTCATTTGAGGCCCCAACTAACTTTTAACATTTGTAACTTCAAAAGCAATAAGTCCAAAATCTGGTGACGCTTCCGAGAATTATGATCTGCAAACAACTTGGTATAAAATGTCATTAGCCAATAATTTTGACGTTACCATGGCAACTGTCTTTTGAAATTTGAAGTTTCCTTTTTTTGGTTCACTTTCTTGCAATAGTTTTCACTTTTTTAATATTTTTGAGCTTTAACTTATCGGTCTTGACTATTTTAGTGTCAGTTTTGGTTGTTTTCTATTGTTTCGCAGCCGCCTTAAAAAAGGAATAACAATGCCATCATTATTCCATGTTATAAACCTGTTACAGACTTATGTTATAGACTTCAAAGGACATATTTTGGACACGCGATTATTCCTCCGAGTTTCATTTTTTTTCTTAGCACTCATACTCTAAGAGTTACAAGATTAGGGCTTAAAAAGTCCGCCCCCTCTAGCCCCTGGTTGCTGAAGACCTAAGCGAAGTCGGTCTGATTAGGGTAAACACTTGGTTGGCAATTAACTCTTATTTACCATTTAAATCTGTCATCGTCTTTCTTGAACTCGAAATCGATATCATATTGTATTTTTCATTGAAATTTACTCGGAACTTGTTCAGCAAACGAACTACAGTTAAATTGTTAAAAGCGGGAAAGGTTTTAAAAGCAAATGGACAGTACTGCATTCTTGATCCAAGAAAGATGGATTAGAGTATCAATCATCTTGGGTTTGAGTTTCCAAGTGCCGCCTTTCTTTTTCCGATTTAACAGTCTCAGGTTGTTGATTTATTGTTTAGAGAAGAAATCTGGGTAAGGCAATAGGAATCAGTTATGTAGCACTCACCAATATCAAAGTGTATTTGATCGTCCTCGGAGAGAAAAATTTAACTTGCCTCCAAAACAATCAACCGCAATGGATTCTGGTACCTAGCATTTCGGTCTCCAGATTAATAGCTACGTTGTAAATTCGAAGTTAGGAATCAGATGTTATCCCAGACTAAAGTCCATTTCCCATTGAAACGCCAGAAAATTGTAGTCTAGCTAAATGGAGAAGTAATTGATTTTAATATGGAAGATTAATAGCAATTAATTTAAATGTAAGAAAGGTTTTTGTTTTTTCGCCCAGCGAACAAGTGTTTAAAAAGGTCTGTAAAAACACATATGTCAGACAGAGCAGTTATTTATCTTCTGCTTGTGGCTGTTAGCACTTAGGCACCAGCCACACTACGCCGGAGAAATTTGAAAACACAGCTTAGCCTTCCACACTAATCCGTTATGAAAAGGGAGCTTTTCGAAAAACGCTCTTAAAACCAGAGGAATTTGAAAACGCCGGCTTTTTGTTTTCATATGGACAGAAAAAAACTTGGAAACAAAGCTTTCCGTAAACGATGACGTCACGATAATCACGTGATTTCCTGACTGAGTTTTCCTCAAATACAAATGCAAAATGACCAGTGATTGTTGTATTTTGAAATTCCTCCGGCGTAGTGTGGACGAAAAACATTTGATGTGTTTTCAGAGTGAAACCTTCGTTTTCAAATTCCTCCGGCGCAGCGTGGACGGGGCCTAGGAATGACGAATTTATTTAGTAGGCTTGAAATGGTCAAGATCTGGTCATATCACTGCTGTAACTTGTGAAATATCTGTATAGACGTACGTCGACGCTATAGTCTTAAAGACTAACCTGTAAGACGAGAAAAAAGGGGAAGTCTGCGTTCTAGCGCAGATACACAATGACCAAGCCGTTTACCTCCGGGTTCCGTAGCATGAGTAGATTAAGGGTATTTTTACTCCCCCTCCACCCCCCCCCCCCCCCCCTATCCCATTTGGGTGGGATGTTAGTCCATCACAGGGTTTCTTCCGTGGGTGGAGAGAGTTACCGTAAGAGTAAAGCCGGGTATCTTTCCCAAGACGCAATAGCCCCTGCTAGGGCTCGAACACAGACCACTCGATCCGGAGTCCATCACACTGACCGGCCATTAACCACTATAGTACATAAACAAAATTCACAAAGGTGCCGACCACTAATTTGTTTCCTTGTTTGTTCACTTGTTTGACCATATACATGTATATATGCATACTTGATTTATTACACAAAAGCAGTTGATTCAGTTTTAATCAGTTTAATCAATAGAGAGTGAAAGGTTTTTTGTATATTTAGTTGAAAATAGTTCTTGTAAATTGAATTGGAAAATGTGAGGTGTGATTTTAGGGTTATTTCGCTTAAGGTGATTCCCTAGTAAAAGAACCCGCCACAGATTTCCGATGAAACTTGGTGTGCTGTTGTTACAGGACAAGGAGATATTAAAAACGTAGTAAAAAGAGGGGGTCACCGTGTTTGTTTTCACGCCACAATGCTGACAAATACGGTTATTTAGGTGACTTTTAGTAAAGGTCCGCTAATACGGGCAACATTTTTCTTCAGCTTGTCTCGCAACTTTGTTGCATTGCAAGTTGAAACCCTTTGTTGCGCGTATTACCACGTTTGTGACTAACTTGTCTCGCAGCAAAATACAGTGTTGCAATTCTACGGAATTCTTCACGTATAATTGGTCAATCGTGTTTAAATAAAGATGGAGCCTTCTTTTCAAATAATTTAGCGTTTCCACGAACTTCCACTTCGATTTCTGGCCGTCATTTTCTTCTTCATTTTCCCTGCCAGCGAAGTTCTCTCAGTACGAAGCTCGGTTCCGTTTCAGATTGCTAGGCGAAAAGTTGTATTTTTGCGACATTTCTTCCAAGCCGTTTTCTTTTTTCGCTGTTTGTTTTAAAGGGACAAACGAGGTGTCCCAAAGACTATGATAGCCCTCGAGGTCTTTGTACAGGTCAAATTTATGACATTCCGAGAGTTAGCGGCCTACTTCGAATTCACGCCCGCTTTCACCGTCCGCTATGTTTGTTTTGTTTGCCGCGTTGCCGCGCTTCGCAACAGCTAATCACAAGCGTTGAATTCAAATTTGTTGCGAGACAAGTTGTAGCTTCAGTGGTAATACGAGCAGTAAAACTAATAATTGTTGCAGAAAGTAGAACTCGAGTCTACTTTGCGCAACACTGTATTTTGCTGCGAGACAAGATTGTCACAAACGCGGTAATACGCGCAACAATGTGTTTCAACTTGCAATGCAACAATGTTGCGAGACAAGTTGAAGAAAAATGTTGCCCGTATTACCGGACCTTATCTCCGTGCGCAACAAATAAGCTCGATTATTTTTCAATGCAGCTTGTTATATCACACAGAGTTTGACTTTCTTTGATTGTTTATTCATCTACGTTCCGGAAGAAATGTCTTCCAATACCCTGCATTTATTTATCCTTTAAAGGAAACATAATTTGAACATGCGCTGTTAGGCCCGTTGTGTCTCCCTCTGTAGTATTTATTTCATTTGCCAAAAAAGTAGCCATGCTAATTTTTTTTCTCAGTTATTGAGGATATTGTTCTCGTTGAAATTATGAAATAAAAAATGGAGGTCACCGTGCTCATTTAAGAGAAAAGGAGCATTTATCTCGCTATTGAGCGTAGTTTGAGGGAAATCCTTACGTTTTGTACGTGCACGCGCTCATGCGCGCGCGCCCCACGCGCGCGCTGGGGTTGACGCAATCAACGCATTGACGCAATCAACTACGCTACCAAGTACACGACTAAAAGAAAGCAAAATTTTCCTACTGTAACTAAATCAAGCTTAATGAACCCGTACTTAAACCACGAACGCCAAAATTACGGCATATCGCTAACCACTAACTGTTAACATCTTCCAGCTAAAAAAATAGCTGTTATCTGGCGAAAATTATACTGAAATCCACCTGTGAACAAGTACCTGCAGATGACGTAGTGCGCGCGCAAAACAAGTGCGAAATACCCAATTACTTACTGAGGAGATGACAGAAAAAAAAATGTAACGGGCACCATAAAAGTTTACAAAAAAGATCAATAACTTTAAAAAGCGCGTGGTTACCCCCACATTTTATATTATGAAATGGAAGTGGCAAGCCTATTCAACACCTGATTACTTTCTGGTTGTGAGCAAAAGGTATTTAGACTGTATTTTGGCTGAACCAGAGAAGGCTGTCAGAAACGCCCAAAGCGTTGTTGCAACGATTTTGTTATTAAAAACATACCAAAAATGGTTTTTCTGTTACCATTTACCATGCGGTTTTAAGATCTTTATAAATATGTTTGCTTTTCTGTATGTAAAGGAGAATTCGAAGGAAATATGTGCCGGATATATCCTTTCCTTCTTTTTTCAGAAAATGGTGATGTCAGCATTTTTGTTAAGATTCAAGGCTAATTATCTCGAAAAAATGCGTGGCTACCCCATTTTTTTTTGTTGTTGTTGTTTTTTTTGTTTTTTGTTTTTGTTTTTTTTTTTGTTTTTTTGTGGATTCCAATGGGCCTTGCAAAGATCTACTTTTTCCGCGTGGTCCTAACCTGGTGTAAAAACCTTGGTATTTAGTAGGCAGCGTCCTTAACTGATATGGCAGCTATAGACCCATTTTGGGGACGAACCATTTTGTTTTTGCATTTTTTTTTATTTTTTTTTTTATCTCAAGCTTCTTAGGATTTTAAAGTTGTAATCTTACTTTTGTTGTAATTAGTTACATTGGTTATTGTAGCGGAGCTCCATAACTATAGGAACAGAAGCACATGCATGCATAGAAATAGAAACCCATGCAACTTTTTTTTCATGGTCAACATGGCTAGCGGCATGAATCGCGGGTGCGGGCGCCCAACGACGACGATGACGACGTCCCGCAACATAGCGGCCATAATCCAGCTAATACCATGGATACTAGAAGACTGGATTGGAAACGTATATCGCGCGGGTAGATTTCTCATCGCCGATTGGTTGTTTCGTGCTTCAAGATGGCGTCTGATGTTTCCATCATAGTGGAAATTTGTGACGAAAAGATGGCGAATATGTGGCGCAAGACAGCCAAAATATAGGGTTTGTTGTCCTTCATCTCGTTCTTTTTCTCCGGTTCTAGTGGTAGTTCAAGTTTTGACGTATATTTTTTTCTCTTTGTTTGCTGTTTCACGGTGATGACGACCCTGCAAAGCCACAGTTGAACTTTCAAGATAAGCGCTTGTTATTGCTCATTCCGTGAGATGCCTGTGGCAGGCCACGGTAAGGTTTGCCCGGAGTTTCTTTTTCTTTGTCGACGCAAAACGACAAATTTGATTGACAATTTAATCCACGTCACAGCTGGAACTAATTTCGAAAGATTCTGCGATTCTGGCAAGGAGTATATGTAGCTTGTGTAGACAGTGTAGTGCTCGAAGCAACGTGTACGTATTCAGGAAATTAACGGAAGGTAAGACAATTTAGAAATTGTTTCGACTTTGTGTACTGAATTGAACTGTGAAAATTGCATGGAGTTCGAGGATCATCCGTTCCGTGTTAAGCATCGAACCAACGAGATCACTGTTCACTCGGCCTGCGAAACGAAACAACGCGTTCAGCAACCGAACCTGGGTGTTCATCCGACCTATGTGCCTAATGCTTAGTCTAAACAAGCAGCACATTGACTCACGATATTCATACGATATTCACACACAATATTCTTTGAATCGGCGTAATCAGAAATCAAGGAGTCCATCACGGTAAACATCGACACCAACCATTTCAAAAATTTGCTCAAATATTTGTTGGCTTGCAATTGAAGATATTTAACCCTCGAGAGTTTTACTCTATCGAAACTTTCACAGTTCAGTCCATGAGTCGATAATCATGCCATGAGTATGTTTAAGGTTTTGTGTATTCTTCTTGCTGACATTGAGCTTACCGGTACCTGTTTACCAGAACGCACATGTAAATAGTGTTTGCGAGAAGGTTTATTCTGGTCGATGTTTATTTTATTTTCAGTGTTCCACTGTTGACATTTATAAATACAAAGGGAAATACTTGTTAAGAAGAATTTCTCATGCTTCTCATGAAAACTTTAATCCTTTCGTTATCTCGAATAAACAAGCACACATTATCAATGGGAATATAACAGTTGCGTTACGTTTTCTCTCACACAAGTTAGCCTCTAAGGACAATCAATACTCTTTTAATGTGCTTCAGTTCTTCTCCCACACAAAAGAACTTCTAATTGTATACCAGACAATCATTACTTTAGCCTGTTAATGTTTTAGTAGATTTGTTACGTTCATATACGGCAATACAGCCCTTCACAATATTTTAGTCTTCAAATAAATTAAAACGTTGCGTTACCATTCATGTCTCAAGATTTTTTGGCAGTTCTCAACGTCAGTGATATGGCCTCATTAGACAAAAAAAAAAAGCCATTTTCCACGTTGCAATATTATTTCAGTTAAACACCATGCACACTCTCGTTCCATCTTGCAGATCACCCGGAAAGAAGAAATAGGAGCCAGGGAAGGGGGCTTTTCTCACACAGTAATTTTCCACCTACCCTATTTTCCACTACAAACACAGTGACCGTTTCTTCAAGACTTTCTACAGTGATTTCTACATGTATGGCTGATCTAACTGATTAACCTTGGCACTTTACTGTAACTTCACAATTCATTCCAATGCTACGCTCCCTAGCCAAAGCATCACACGGAATCGCCTTTAGGCATCTTGTTTTTTGTAAACTGTAACTACATGTACATTCTAAGGCCCAGGTTAAACGCCGTACTTCACACAAGCCAAACCTAATAACAGTTTGGGTTGACTCATAATTAAAAGGATGCCTGTTTGAGTCAAACGTCGAGCTTAATTCAGTCGAACCAAACTGCTACACCAAACAAATAACAAAAGTGGTCTTGCTGGCCAGTAGTTTTCCAAAGTAAAGTCAGAATGGCACCTTTAGACCTTTGATTATGCGTTTGGTTTGACTAATGAAGATCGGCGTTTGACCCAAAGTCGGTCTTCAGGCGTTATGTACGGTTGGACAGGCGCGAAGAACGCCTCAGCCTCTCCAAATAAAATTAGTCTAACTTTATTGGGTCAAACGCCGAACTTCACACGAGCCTAATTGGTTGAATTGGGTTCAGCTTATGTGAAGTACGGCGTTTGTCTATTTTTGTAAGTATGGAGTACATGTATAAGCTTAAATCCAGATATCTAAATCTATTGTAACCCTAGTCTGCAGCCTGGATTTTTTCTGCAGTTTACTCAGTTTGCGTTTTACACTGACTGAATCAAAAAGCCAGAGTAAAATACGCTTACTTACACTGTAAAACTGTAGTTAACCCTGTAAGATATCTCTCTCTAATCTCTAATCTCTGATCTCTAATTTTTCACACTTTGTTCAATGGCAACCCTCGAATTTCAAGCTTCAAGCTTTGCTTCTGTTTACCATCGATGATTGTGTGTTACTTGAATGTGTTCCCCGGCTAAGTAAGCAAATTTCATAAATGGTAACCCAACGCAATATAGACCTTTTCACGGTTTCTGACGCCATCTTGCTTGGGGGACAAACACCGCAAAAATTACAGCAAATGTAAGGGGAAATTGTGAACCACGGAAAATTCGAGCTCTGAAGTATTTATGAATTTTAAAAAACTGAAGACACTGGGTAATAGAATTTACTGATCGCGTTTAAGGGAAATAGCCTCGCTAAGAAAGCCACAATTAAGGCTTTCATTTTTCTACACATTTGTCTGTAACTTCCGAATCGCGATTCGCGGGAAAATTTAGAGGCATTTGTATGAAGAATCAAAAGTGCAATTCTTCGCCTCGCAGCAAATCTATGTTCTTCAAATTTTACCAAAAGACCCTTCTGCTGGGTATTTTTTCCTTGTACATAAAATATCCAGAAATTCAATCATTGTCAACTTATTGGGCATCAAACTTTTAACTTTTCTCATACATTTACAGTAATTTTTGCTCTGTTTGCCCCACAAAGCAAGAAACCAAAGCGTCAGAAACCGTGAAAAGGTCTACTGGACGAAAATTTATTCTTGTTAAGCAAGGGCTTTTGAAAAGCCCGGGAATAGTCTGCCCACATACCATCTATTTTGTGTTGAGTTCGTCGAGATCGCAAGCAAAATATTATCTGCGGGGGATATAACAAGCCAGAGGAAGAAAACTATATTGCAGAAAAAATGTCAGTGGACAGACTAGCCAGGGAAATGCGACGCGATTCAGTTTCTGCACTGCTCGCGGCATTTTTAATCAGAATTTCCGGTTAAACTACCTGCGATTTCGTTTAGCGCACTGGGTAGCTGCCGCAGAGTCTCCTGCTAATTTAATATCCAACGCTAGACAAGTGAGCTGTTTCTGATCTCGTTATCTCTGCTTGAATATTTTTTTCTTCCCATGCCGTTAAATACACACGCGAGGAACAAGACTCACGTAGCATGTGAACGTATAGGCTCCCGATTAGGTTATAAGGCGCAAAAATTAAACCGGCGAGGGAGGAGGTGTCGAAGTTAAGAAACGGATTGAAGCCTCATTCATACGGTCTCAGGTAACCGAGACGACCCTCCCTCGAGTTGCCCTGGGAGAGTTTGACGTTGAAAATGTCAAACAACCGTTTACATCAATGTCCCCGAGTTGTCTCGTGCACCGAGACAACTCGGGTGGACGAGTGCGGGTATGGTAACCCTGGCAGGTGGGACAACTTTTTCTCATATAAACACCTTGGCGCGCTTAACCAAGACAACTTACGGTGTGCCGAATGTTCCGTAATTAATCCTACAATTTTATGTTTTAAAGTAGAAATTTATATTACATATGTAAAAATTAGGTCAACGGAGCCCATTATATGATCGAATGACAAAGGAAACCCAAAAAAACAAGGATAACTACGCATTCGAATATCTAATAAAGGCTATGAGAATAATCACGCAGAGTCAACTTCTCGGCCAGCAGGAAAGGACGATTTTTTTCTCATATAGGCGCTCAATAAAGTTTCCTTGGGAAAGGATTGTCGCGGGTACCCGAGACCATATCAAAAGGGCATGAAGAGAGGAAAATGTCCCATTTGATAGGAAGATCGAAGGAGACTCTGCTCGAAGGTAAGGAAAATGGCGTTGCTCGCCGAATTTTTCTCGTACTCACCCGGAGCCTGTCCACTCGCTAAGCCTCACGAGACGATATTTTCCTGCCGGACAAGTCTTTTGGACACAACAAGTCTCCTATTTGTTTAGAATATTTTAACCAGCTGGCGACTGCAGTATCCGTGATGATGAGCAGCATAGCCGTGGAAATGTTCATTAACCTTTTGAAGCGAAAAGGGAGACTTTGTTTTTGCACCAGTGGTTCCTTTTTAAATGAATTTATATTATTACTCATTGAAATCACGATCTCTTTTCTGATTGGTCGAAAGCGCACAGTGAGTTTTCGAAATCAGCGCCTGTGACTTCATCTCTACAGATTATACAACAATCATGTCAAGGACGCTCAAGGTCACGGGTAATCATGTCAAGTTCGCGCGCTTTGTGTTGCTTGCCGTCAGTGAAAAACATGACTTACATTTTTTTCGTCCAATGCATAATAAAACAATTATTAGATTCGGTTTTTGTGATATCCAGAATAATCAAGGTCTCGGTAAGGGTTATCAGCCTCAGCCTTCGGCTCAGGCTGATAACCCCTACCTCGACCTTGATTATTCTGGATATAACGAAAACCTCATCTAATAATTGTTTAGAATATGCAAATTTGCCGAAAAGGCTGTGTGAGGGATTATCGTTTTGCGCAAGGAACAAGAGCAATGCTCAATTTGTTATCAAAATAGAAAAACTCTTAGCTACAAAATAAGGAAAATTGAAACTGAAAATGACCTTAATTCACCCAGAATAACTTAAAACCTAATTGAGCTGAGCGAATCTCCATTAATGTCCTTCGAGGTAACGAGTGTCAATTGATTTTTGATATCCAAACTTGACAGAGAAACTTCAAGGCAACCAGTGGGAATTTCAATGAAACCTCATACTGTTTGGAAGATTAGCCCCTTGTGATAGATTTAATACAGTAGTTTGGTTCACTGTTATAGACTAGCAGAAATTCAATAAATACTAGAAGCTAACTAAATAACAATATTTATTATATAAAAGTAAGTGGTATACCTAGCTAGTAGTAGCAAATTGATAAATATATAGAGGATTTTACATGGCCGCGCGGAGATAAGAAATTTCTCCTAAAGTGTTGAGAAATATTTCACAAGTGATCGCAGCGAACGTGTGAAATATTTCTTAACACGAGAAAGAAATTTCGTATCTCCAAAAGGCTATGTAATGTTCTATTTATTATATAAACACCAATGAAACCCCAGACCACTAAACCAAACCTATACCACTAACTTTGATATAATAAATCATGATTGTTATTTAATTGGCTCCAAGTACTGGTTTTGAATTTTTGCTGGTTGTGTAACTGAAAGCAGTGGTAAAAAGTGGTTTCTCTGCGTTTTAAAGTTCTCCTTTTTATCTCGCTCGAGTCTTGCAGCTTCTGCCCAAATTTCCTTGTTTCAACTACAACGACGGTATTTTCATGTAATTATTAGAAAAGCTTTTATGAAACCAGCTGTTTCAACGCAACGACTCTTTTTCAAAGACTCTTTTTCAATGACAATCTTCATTTTTCACAGTAAATCTTTGTTCCCTTGACATCAACATTATTGTGTTGCTTATTTAGGTCTATTTAAATTATATTTTATTTCTCCGCGTCCTTCTGCCGCTTCATATGTATCTGTCCTTAGTACGTTAAACATTTGATTTTACGTAAGCAGCTTGACGAGAGAAATGACTTCATCAACAAGGTAAATAACCTGTTTTGCTCTGTTTTAGAAAACGTCTTGGTAGAGAAACAATGTAGATTGCGAAAAGTCTCTCTTTTTCTCGAAAATCCGCGGGGCAGAACGCTGCGTGTTGCGCGCGTTTGGCCACCCTGTTGCGACGTGTTGCGACATATTGGGTCTTGTTGGCTAAAGTTTGAAAACGGTCAAATTTGAGCCAACAACACCCAACATGTCGCAACACGTCGCAACATGGTGGTCAAACGCGCGCAACATGTAGCGTCCCACAATGTTGCGATATATTGCGTTGACATGTTGCGATCGTTTCGCTTGGGCTTAACTCTTGTTTTCAGTACTTTTTACTAGCTTTATTTAGAAATAACCTTATTTTGCACCACACCCAGTTGACAAATCATCTCGTGTCACGAGACAGACGTTAAAATGTTACGATGTTTTTGATTTATCGTATCACGACACTACTGGTCTTTAAACACCCCCAAGTTTCAGGAATTCCTCTTAAATACCTTCCAAAGTAGAAATGTTGGTGTGAAGTCAGTCGGTACAAAAGTAGACATCTGAGAAAAATTGCACTTAAAGTTTGTTACACGATGGATCATTTGACAACACAGAAATTCGTTAAGGGGCGGGGGGTACAGGTTGCATCTCGGAGCAGAGGGGGGTTGTAATGATTGTTCTATTTTGTAAAATGTTACCGCAGTTGTAGGAAATACTCCTTTCATAAGGGAAATGAATGAGCCCGCGGTGGTGATTCAGGCGACGCTTTTCACTAGTAATTACATCTATCGAATTGCCCATGTCTTAACAGCATTGCTACAAAGTATCGTTCATTTATGTCAAAACTTATCTATATTTGGGGTCATTTTATGACTGAAAACGTCCGTTGCTATGGCCGTTGCTCCATAAAAAATATATATATCACTGCGTGTTTTCCTTGAATTTCATACTCATCTAGACGCAAATTCGGCAAGATCGTTTCAAATGTTCTTACAAGTGTTCAAGAGTTTTTAATCTTATATTTTCAAAACTTGAATTTTTCTTGAACATCGTCATATTTTAGGGTACCATTCCACCTCAGAGGAGCTACAGGTACTTCACCACAAAAATTGGCATCTTAAAAAAAAATGGACCTACTTTTTCAAGTTTGTCTTTACCATGTTGGCCTGAGAAAGGGAAGATGCAAAATACCGGCATCACTATTATTACTGCAATAAACCACCCACCTCCCTTTCAGACAATGTGTAACTATTTCAAACACTCTCTATCGTGCTCAGGGTGGAAATCTTACCCCCTATATCTAGATTTTGCCTTGCATTGGTAATCTTTGATTCAATTCCGAATGAAAATGATTTACTGTTTTCGTTTCAGTTGTCGTGGTAATGGTATATTGCTCCGTGTCTTGTTTATTTGCGCCCTCGGTGCGTTCCTTATCATATGTGCGGAGCTGACAATTTTGGTGCATATGCATCAGCAACAAAATAAAGATGAACCGAAAGTGAAAACTTGGTCACACACTTGCGTAGAAACTGGCATTTCAGTACTAAATGATCAACAAGAGTTAAAGTCTACAGTGAAATCATTGGCCGAGAGAACGAAAAGGTTGAACGTAATTATTTTGACCCACATGAGTTCTGGCTCGTCTTTTTCTGGGAACATATTTAATCTGCATCCAGATGTCTTCTACCTTTACGAGCCACTCCATGATCTAAGAAGAGTTGTCTATGAAGACGAGTGGCAACCGTTAGATGACCAGACAAACAAGGCGTACACAGTTCACTTTGCAAGTCTGCTTCGTGATCTTTTCACATGCACGTTTAGAGAAGAGACCACATTGGCAAGAATTTTTCCTCCATTTCTGAGGGACCCAAAGCGCCTCGCCTTCATGTACTGGCGGCTGTTGCGTCCAGAGTTAACAAATGAAGTAGTGAGAGAAGCTTGCACCGCGAAGAAACTAACAGTGGCAAAAATCATGCAAACTAGGCTGCCAAGGGAAATTGGAATTCAGGAACTTAAGCGGTTCTGTAGCTCTGATCCTAATCAGTTGGATTGCCTGATCATTCATCTAGTGAGGGACCCTCGAGCAGTTCTTTCGTCCTTATTGAGGCGTAAATTTTTTATCAAGGATTTCAGAAGGCAACTGTTTGACTCAAAGAATTTAACAGCAGAAGCAACTGAAATCATAAAGCAAAACTCGCAGTTGATATGTTCCCAAGTTGTGGATAATTTAAACTATGTAAAGAAGGTTTGGCCAAGTTGGTTCCAAGAGCGGTACAAGCTCGTTCGTTATGAAGACATTGTTACCAATGCTTTGAACATGATGGAAGACATGTACAATTTTGTTGGTATCCCCAAGGTGGATTCCATTAATAAGTGGATAGTGGAAGGAAAAACTCTTGTAAACACGACCGGAACGCAATTTTCGGAGAACGACGCAAGCAGGATGGATCACTGGAGATTTGACCAAGATCCCTCGCTAGTGTCTTTGTTCGAAGAGGCCTGTACCCCACTGATGAAACTAATGGGGTACATTTCGGTTTATGACTCTGGTCAGATAAACAATACCAAGCCCCTAATAACTAAGGAAATACCATTATTGAAAGAACTGTCAATCAACTAAAGTACAACGAGAAAAGAGAATCTTTCAAGTAGGGAGGCCGCCGTTACTTTCCTAGAAACGACAATCGTGCTAACCAAACTGAAGGGTCCTTTAAAAGCTATTTAATTTTGTTGAATGATTAAACTAAAATGGGTGAGGAAGATACAATACTTATGTTATGATGAAAGATAATTGTTCTTTTTTTCTTTTTTGGATAATTATGCTGTAAGAATGAAACATTTTTTAAGAATTTCTGCTTTCACATATGTTGTTTGCCACGTTTCTTTCGTCTTTTCCGGCTGGGAACTAAAACTATGTTAAGTTTATTTGAAATATTTGTTTCCTTTGTTTCAGTGGCATGCCTGTAAACTAGCTTGGCTTAGTGCTTGTATAGCTAAGTGCATGACCACTATAAATAAGATTTACATTACATTCCATTTTACATTTTAAAACAAGATGGCGCCCTTTTTTCCTCGAATGGCATCTCAGCCAATATTACCGCTTTCCTTTCCTCGTTCTACATATGGATTTTTTTTCATGTTTCTTCCGCCTCTAAAAACAAATTGGCGGTCTTCTTTCCTCGATGAATAGTAATAAGTGATTCGGCATGAAAACGTCTCTTAAATCTAAAATATTTGCCGAAGTTTAAAACATCATCAAGCCATGATGATTCACAACCGTGAGCGCATCATTGTGTCGCGTTTTTATTTTATTCTATTTTTATCTAATATTTTGCCCCACGAGAGGCTGCTCATAGCATATTGTACACAAACAAATTATTAACAAACTCTTTTCACGTTTAGAACTACTAATGCAAACGGGACCTGTGCAGGCCCGCGAACGATCCCCAGATAAATCTATCTAAAGAATACTGTGGTTAGGAGAAATCTGACGGTGTGCAGTTTCTATCAAGGACGCAGGTATAAGAAGTGTGCAGGGAAAAGTTCTAAGCGGTTAATTAAATGGCAGAGGCATCTTCGAAGATTCCCGTTTATTTTTGCGGTGTGTTTCCTAAACGAAAAACAGGTCAATTTGGTATTTTGCGTATTATGTGTAACGTTTTTTATTGCTGCTTTCATGTCTGAGGTGCTTGTCATTTCTTCACCTAGGATAATGAAAAAGGTACATATCCTCCCATAAACTTTTTGTGGAGTCCACGCCATTTGTAACTTTTTTGCGGTGGAATCAGCTCTGACACTGGGATCACTTGAAGTCCAATCTCAGAGCAGAACAAAACGTTACAACTCTATTCCAAGTCTCGCGAAAAGTTACATTGTACTGAAAGCTGACCTTCTAGGATAACTGAACAGGGATTTCGTTAGTTTTTTTTTCTGAAATGCAGTTTCGTTTTTGTGTTCAGTATAGTAACGGCAAAACATTGTAACTAAGGATTGAAACTGGTAGATATGATCAAATTCCAAGCGTTTCCAGACTCCGCCCTATTTGCGAATCTAAACGAATGGAAGATGAATCTCACTTTCTTGTGTATTGCATAAAATACTCTATTCTAAGAGATGAATTTTATGGAAAAATAGAGATTATCATTCCGACTTTTAAACAATTATCTCCATCGCACGTCATCGGCGAACTCATGACTTCTATAAATCATTATGTTTATATTCAATTAGTAAAATTCATTTCATCTTGCTTTGATCTACGAAATATTATTCTTTCAAATCAAACTGATGTAACTTGATTGCTATGTCATAACCTTATTATATGTGCATTGCTGTGTAAGTTTTAGTTTACAAAAGCTTTTGCAATAATGTATGTATATATGTTCATGCAAATAGAGCTAGTTGTTGATGAGGAAATTCTTATACTGTGATTGCAATATTCTGTTTCTTTACAATAAAATACGGTGTTTTGAAGACCTGGCGAGAGTCAGTCAACATTTCAATGTAATGGTAAACAATTTGGAAACTTGATACCTACAGTATTCTGCACACGTTTGACGACACTGTTGCACTATGCTGCAAGATGCTGAATGGGGCATCAGGGAGGTCAATTGCAACGTATCCAGGTATCCTAGTTTATTGTTGCAACAGGTAGTGGGAGGCGCGGTGGCCAAGGGGTCAGGGCGAGGTACTCCGGGGCTAGCGGTCCGGATTCGGGCATTGCTTTTGTTCCTGGGCAAGGCACTAGCACTTTACACTCACAATCCCTATTTCCACCCATTTGGGCTAAAAAGGCTTTACTACGTAAAAGGTTACGTTAAAATATTGAGTGCGTTTGGTAGGGCCTTAACCAATCTTTATATACAATAGTCCCTGTTTCCACCCATTTGGGCTAAACAGGCTTTACTACGTAAAAGGTTGCGTTAAAATATTGAGTGCGTTTGGTAGGGCCTTAACCAACCTTTATATACAATTCAAACGAAAAGCAAGTAGTCAACACAAAACCTTGAAGAACTTAGAAGCAAGAAAAGGTATGACGACTAAAGTGAGTAGCTCAGTAATACTTTGTCGCTTGTCTCTATTCCAACAGACGTTCTGTGTTAATCTTTGTATCTATCGCCATAAATTAAATTAAATATTCCTTCAAAATTACATTCACCTGTTCAAAGAGACTGTACAGTACTAATCTCGGAAACGTTCGGCCGTGAACGTGGAATTAAGTTGAAAATGATACATTTAAGCTTTCTTTTTAAATCATGCTTTCTCAGGGAGTAGGCAAGAGGGTTAAATACCGATGTACAAAGCCTGAGGTAATATATCGTTAGGAGAAGGAAGTAAGGTACATGTTGCGGATGATAAAGCTGAAACAGTTGTAAAACAAAACAAGGAAGCCAGAAGATGACGTACAGGATAAGAAGCAACACGCATGTCAACACAGCTCTTCTTTGCCTCTTTTGAAGCTTCTGTTCATGTTTGATGCATTCCACTGGCACGTTTTCCCGCGCAATTCTCTTGCACTGCCTTCGAAGCAACAGCAACATGTGCGCGTCAAGGGCAGCCATGACAATCATAGCAACACCGAAGAACACTACGATATTGAATACAAAGTATATTGTTTCCTTCTCTTGGACCAGAGCCAAGTCTTCAACAGCTGTTTTAACAGTGACATTCCAAGTCCACGAAAGGCGAATTAGAGACTGCCCAAGACTAATTATCCATGTGATTGCAAGGACTATTAAAACTCTACTGCGGTGAACAATATCATGGTAACGTAAGGCCCACATAATGTAAATGTAACGATCGCAGGTCATTACGGTGATGTGTAGCACGGTAGACAGGGCCATAAATTCGAAAAATGTGATTGAACTGTTACATACCAAAGTTAGATGTATAGCACTACTGCAGGTCACAAGGAGAGGAATACCAACGAATCCCACCAGAAAGTCTGACACTGCTAAACTGGCCAGGATGATATTGCTTGTTTTTCTTAGGGACGAGTAACATGTTATGAGCAGAATAACACAGCCATTTATCGCCAAAATGAAGACCATGAAGACAATGGCAGGGATTGAGTCATGAGAAATGCCAGACGTTTGAACGGAGCCGCTAGGTTTTTCAGAATGCGTATAGTTATCAGACTCAGTCGTATTTTCTCCGTTCCCTGAGAGGTAATTCATGATATTTTTCCCGTTGTCAAGTTTAACGTCTTGAATTCTGATGTAAGGCTAGATTGTGATCGTGATCAAACCCGTGATCGGCAGCGTGACCGGGACCGTGATCGTGATCCAAAACTAGATCGTGGGACTTCTTGAGGTGAAGTTCTGGATTGAATCCTTCTGTCTAAACAAAGATACTTGTATCAGTATCCAATCAGCAAACACTTTTGTTTGAAACGAATGTGTTTACGCGCTTGTGTGGGCTGGTAAAACCCGCTTGCCGCGCTTAGCTAATTATGCAATAAAAATGGAGATCGTTATTAATATTTAATATAAGAGTTGTTCATTTTCAAAATTTTAAAGCCGACCTGGAGAGCTCTTGTTTATTCATCGAAGTCAATGCGTCATGCTGTGTGTGTTGATATGTATATACAGCTGTTTGAGTGGGGCAAGGAAAAATTCCAGTCAGAAATCAAGTAGCTTTGATTTCTGTAAAAAAGATAATAACATCTGAATGTACAACTCACTAAGTTCGTTACTACAATTCTACGTTAATGCCACAATAGTCAAGTCAGTGAAAATGCTTCTGCCTTAAGAAATGTCAACAACATTTTGCCCAGAACATCTTGAAAATATTCTATTATTCATCCAGAGCTCGAAGGCCAATTAAGATATACTGAACTGTGATTGGTGGTTTTCTGTCTTTGAGCACATTGATTTTCAACTCATGGCAAAATATTTATCCATAAAGGATTTATTTTTTAACCAAACTGTACAAAAGAGACGAACATGGTTCTTATCCTTTTTTTTTTCTTTTCTCTTTCTTTCCTTTCCTATAGTTGTTTTTGTCAAACAAAAAGCGGCTCGGTATCCTTAGCGACGAACGATATTTCCACTGCATGTAATAAAAATGGCCGGTATATCTAAACGCAATCACCCGATGTGACAAAAAATACGAAATTAACAACCCACAGGAGTAATTGAAATTGAGTCTTTTCAGAGGACATTAAGAAATAAAGAATTAAGACAAGTTGACCGGGGCAGTACAGACGATTTCTGAACTCTAAAAAAAGCCTAACAAGTAGAAACTTATATTTGCTCCTCAAGCGAGCTGGCCGGAAGGCTCTATTCAAACTTGAAAACTCTCCTTATAAAAGAACATACAGTGCCCTTGTGGTATATGTAAAGCAAATTAAAAAGGACAGTGGACCGAATTTGAAAGGGAAAGGCAAATACAAGTCTTTCAGACAAGTTTTCACATTAATTGCGCGAATTTTGTACAGCTCGTTTAATTTATGACAGATATTGCTAAAATGAGAATCTTTTTACCTGCTGTTTACATGCGATATGAAAACACAAACTGTATCTGTACACTCACCTCTAATTATTCCCTGTATAGAGTTTGCTTACCGGGAGGGTCCGTGGCGTTTAAAAGTTTGAATGTATGTTACTAACTGAAAGTACGCTAGCGAAGAAAATCTCGAACTGAATACGTGCAAATTAATCGGCGCCGAATCTGTCATCCTTACATTATCTCTACATAATAAGAAGAACGCCAAACACCAATCACATCACGACCAAAATCAACAGAGTTAAACATACCGAATATTGGACAATATTTGCTCAGGTTGTGCGAATTTTTTTTTCTTTGTAATTCATTAAAATTAAAATTATAAGTTGTATCAGTTCCCATTAGTACTGAAACTTAAATAATCGTTGCGCCTTTGACTGTCTGTATGCTTGTAAAAGACAAATCTTTGAATCCTATTACATGTAGTTTAGCGTTTAATTAAATCATAAAGACGTATTTCTAAATTTCATTCGACCCTGCTAATGCATTTTCTAATCATTCAAACAGCTGCAAGTAGATATTTCGTATTATGTCGTCCGAGTAATGGACAGACGTGAAAAAATATATTCTTAGTTTCCCTCAAGACAAAGCGAAAGGATATTTGAAGACTGCCAAGGTTTAAACCACCGTTACTGGCGAGTAAAGTTTTGTATAGCAATCGTTTTCTCCTTCCTTGCGAATGTGATAAGATTACTAACCTTCTATTCAGCTAAAGGCCTGACCGAATGAACCTTGAAGACTAAGGACCACCCTGGGTTAAGTGTTCCAAACATTTAAAGCGAGACTAACAAACTAAGTTACAAAATAAAAAGTTGCAACAAAGCAATACGTGGCTACATAAGCGGCTGACTGTGTTTGTAATGGATTGAGTTAACACGTCGTTAAGACATTTTGAATTGTAAAAACCGTGGATCACTTAAACGAATTAAGCCGGCCTTTAGCTTCAGCTAGGCTAGTCTCAAAGCTGCGCCAAACGATGTCACGAAAAAACGCTTACGTTCACAATTTGTATCCAAAACACACAATTATTCGAAATGAAGATTTTCATTACTGCTTACAACTTACTTACAAGGTTTGAGGTGTCCGGGCGTTTTCATTAAACCATAACAAATAAGGGTTATTTCGCAGCAGTCTCAAGGTTTTAGCGCGTTATTGCTCTTAAGATCTTTATGTTTCGTGCTTATCTTTTCACGTTCGCTTGATCAGTTGACCAATAATAATAACACGGATCAAGAAATTACTCTTCTGACGTAAAAGATCGGTGGGCTTTGTTGGAATTTCATGTAACTCGTAGACAACTTTGGCTTGACGTGGTTGAATTGACAAGGAGAATGAATCGCTCTTTTCAGTAAGAAAAGATCCGCATAAAGAACAGATTAGGATTTAAGCGTGAACAATGATGGAAGAAACTTAGAAAACACATAGTCCATCCAAAACAGTTTCCTTTGAGGTAAGAAACATGGGATGATGACGTCATACGCGTGGTAACTGCGTCATAATATAAAAATAGCTGCTATCGTGGATGCTAGCACCATCTTAGAGTTCTAGATTTTTCAAAAGCGTCAGAAAAACTGAAAAAAATACAGAAAGATTAAAAGACCTAAAACTGATCAAGTTAATAGAACAATGCTAAAAAGTCCTACAAATATAGAAAAAGGTTACGGAAAGATAAATGTTATTTATAAAAAGAATAAACTTTAAAATTTGGAAAAAGCATAGCTGCCAGAATACGTTTGTGATGGATAAATTAACTTCTAAGTACAACTACATGTGATACCAGTTTGGCAGCTTTTATGTAAACATTGAAAAAAATTATAAACGGTTTACCTTCCCTCCCCCCCTGTTTGAGCAGGGTTACAAAGGCATGTTAGTACTTTGCATTTGAAGTTGTCTCATGCAAAAATTGGGCAATCATCAAAGCTTTGGACAATTGCAAAAAATGTGAATATCGCTTGCAAATGATTAGCTGGAAATATTGCAAACCACCTTTGGTAAATCTTAGATTTTGAAGCAACTTTGCCTGGAACAAATAATCTTTGTTAGATTTGGAAGCGATTAACTTAATGCTAATGGAGCCCTCGCCATCTTTGAACGCTTGTAACTTTAAAAGCGATCTTTTTAAAGCAATTAACATCAACCTTAGAGACTTTTCTTAACATTTACTTAAGCGCAATTATACGACATGTCAATGGTTAGGAAATTGTCCTCATAGGAACCGTATTTTAACAGGCATGTCTTTCAAAGTTTTGAATTTTCCAGTTTTAAATGAAATTCTATAACTTTTTTCATCAACTTTTACTTTTTTAGAGAAATTTTGCTTTTTTAGCAGTCTTGACTATCTTTGAGCCCGCTTTTGTGGTTTTCAAACACTTTATAAAAATCACGCAATCCAGGATGGCTGACAGAAATGGCGGCTTTTTGGAAATTATTAGCCATTCCTACGTTATATGACGTCATTTATGTACCTGAAAAGAAATATTTTTGGAAATGCTATAAATCTGCAAAGTTCCATTGTCATTAATGCTCTAACAGATTAAGGAGTGAGGGTCTCAAAAGTTCGTTACCCCCTCTCCAATTAAACAGTCGCAAAAGATCGAAAAACGCCCGATCTAAATTGGGCTGTTAATTAAGTGTCTAAAGACTCTTTTTTTTTCGAAATCAGAAATCTGCCAATAAGTTAGATCAATGAAGATTTCGAGAGACGAAATCGAGGACAGGTCTTAAAATGGCAGAACGGTGTATAATTTTGAATACAAACAGAAGTGATATTCAAGAAAGCAAGTCAGAAAGTTATCTATCTTGTTTGAATTGTTCGTCCCTTGAACGGAGCAGACATCCGTGTTTACGTTTTAAACCAACGAGGAAATATAAACTGCATTGTTTGCAACCAGGCGTTTTGCATAGGCACAGTCCATGCTTTATCTCCACAAGCTAATTAATCAATTTAGCCTTTGGTTTCTTTGTAAATAAAAGCAACAACGCACAATTCAATTTAAATCTAGTTAGTTTTGCGTTCCATATGTACTTTGTTTACAGTGCTCTCAGCTAATTCTGTAGCGGCCCGTGAGGCGTATCCTTGTTTTCTGTAAACGACAAATTTAGAAAGCTTTACTGTCTAAAATTCCTTGAGTGTCACATTTTAGTCTTTTTTCAACACAGTAAAACAGCGGCAAGAGAAATGGTTCATCCTTGTTAACGAGCGAACAAAAGAAAAGAAAAAACCGCGACATATTGAATACCGAAATGGTCGCAGACTAGCTGTACACAACATGCTGTATATATACACATATCTATTGTGTTTAGTTGATTAACACCTACATTTTGTCCAATCAAGATGTGAATACCCCTGTTATACAGTCAGGCCTGTGTTAGCTCTTAGATCTTTCCTTCTCCTCATAAGACGACGCTTTTCTTGCAGTAAAAGGTTTTTCGTCTTAGATGACGGCGATAAATTAGTGTGCGACAAGCCTAAACCCGTAAATGAATAGCCTAAGGGCAGTCTCGTACAATAATTTAATCAAGACACGTTCACTGGTACACTCGCTATTGAATATTGCACTTAAGATGGATTAACGCACCGTAGACATAATAAACCTGCGATATGCAAAACATAGAAAACAAAGAGACTAATTTATGAATTGAGTTCAGTGTGGAAAAAACAAAATAAGTCTCCGAAACAGCTATCGAGGAGCAAGACAAGAATTGCAGATTAAGCTTAACTCTAAGCAAAACAATTTTACTCGTAACGTTTTCCTGAAATTTTTAAATCTGAAAGTGGCTTAAAATATCTTGGCAAAAATTGTTGATTGTGCTGTCACCGACCAATCACACGTGTGATGTTAAAACCGCATGAAACCACAAGAGCAAAAAGATTCATTGTTCTATACAGCTATCAATCAAGAAACTGAAAAGAGTCTTTACAGAATCCATTTATGTGCTGTTATTAATCAGGTAATTAAGTATTGCTTAGTACTAAATCGATGTTAGAAATTGTGTAAATAGTGTGATAAAAATAGAAGGAAAATTCCGAATTAATCCTGAACAGTGGGTAAGAATTAAGCGAAAGCATTGAGACGGAAATAACTCCAAAGGCATCTATAAAAAATAACACAATAAAACTCAGGCCAGTGGTTTCGGCCGCTGATGTGAATCGTTAGAGCCAACAGTTGCCGCGTTTAGTGGTAACGTGGGTAACTCTGCATTTTCCCATTCGACACTCACTCATTCCAGGTTCAGTAAAATAAAACTATATTAGGAATATTTCTGCTCCCCTGGATGGGGTGCCGACGTGCGGTCAGCTCAAAGCTTGCTCTAGATATTCTCCTCTGTGGTCGGAGTAGAACCAGTGGGAGCGGTTTAGTCTATCTAACTTTTACGCTAGTTCGGGCAATCTTGCTGCAAGCCGAAAGCTTAAATAACCGTAGCTCCTTTCAAATTCAACTCAGCATTTCGCATTTTTATCTGCAAGCTTTGAGCTCCCGGTTCAGTAATTTCCATTGGAAAAGTGCACGGTTTCATGAGCCACAATACGGCCGGATTCCTATGGACTACAAACCTTTGCCTACCTTTAGATTCCTATTTGAAAATTAACTAAAAAGCCAACTTTGAAGGCATCGTTCTTCTCTCGAAAGCCGCTCGAAACCACTCGAAACTGAAAGCTTAGCTGAAGTCCAGTTTGTAATTGATAGCTGTCGCTTCGTTAGCCAATCAAATTATTTGAACAATTCTAACAAGGATTGTGATTGGCTTATTTTAGCGTGCTTTATCAGAGAACAGAGCACGGCTGACGCCACTTTCATTCGTTTGGAAAATAAAGTTTGGTTTGAAAATTCAGCCGAATGCGCGGGGAAATTATCGGATTCTTTATCATAAAACAAATAAAGAAGCCTCGACTACGCTCTGTTCTGTTGTAAAGCATTTAGGAAGCGGTAGAGCACTCAAGAAGTGGGGAAAAACACTCGACTTCGTCTCGTGCTTTCCCCTACACTTCTTGAGTGCTCTACCGCTTCCTGCGTGCTTTACAACAGAACAGAGCACAGTCGAGGCTTCTTTATTTGCTAATTATTGCTCAGTTTTGCTTAATAAAACTATAAAGAGCATTTTTAGAGGAAATTTAATGTCTGCCACATGGCCACATAGGTTATGATAGTTACAAAAGTTGAAGCAGAATTCCAAACTTGGAAGAGCCGAATGAGGATTAAGATCATAGATTTTTTTGGTCTAATAAAAAAATTAGGTAATGCCATGTGTTTTTGTATTCGCTTATTGCATGCATCTGTAAGTCTCTTCTGAACTATGAGCCTATCGTTTTCTCTTCTATCCCAAATTTGGAACTTATCTATTTCTGTTCAACAACAAAATTGAAGTTAAATTGGTCAAAACAGATGGAAAGCTGAAATTAATATTGCTTACTGCGTTAGGGAAACATCCATTAACTAAATATAGTAAAAAAATGGTTAAGACTAAGGGAATATTGAGACAGATTGCGGACGAAATAATTAGCCTGGTCAGCTGGCGGGAAAATTGTACGCGAAGGCTTCAGTTTAGCGGCGGCCGCTCACGTTCGTAAATTCGCCGCCGAATTAATTAAAGCATTGTAATCTTGCACGAAACCCCGGCGGCTATACGAATTTGGAAACTATATTTAGCATAAATTTAGGTTTAGGCCGTTGATACTCTCTCTCTCTTCTATCTAAACACACGAAAAGCAAAATGTTAGCAATCACTAACTGAATCAAGAGAAAAAGAAAACGTCGCCCTACCTTTTTCAGTAACAAGGCAGTTCAGCAAGGGATCTTGCTTTTCTGGTTGTAAAACGCAACAGCACTTTAATGTATATCGTGATTTTAAGATCGATGTGATTGAGGAAACGTGACGCTCCTGAGATTCTGGAAGCGCGGCGAAAATCGTTTTCTGGCGAGATACACGTACCACTTTCCGGCTTTATCTTCGTATCACATAACTTGATTGATTTGTTTTCACGTTTACGCAAGCAGGTGTACATGTAACAATGCCTATTCATAATGCCCTAGAGTGGCCAAATATTTCAATTGAGAAAAACCCATGGATATTAATTTGAGACACAAGCAAAACCTCACGAAAAAACTGTTCGATCAAGCTCATCGCTTGAATCAAACGTCGGCTGATACCCGCGAGTTTGATCCTTAGAACCACCTTAATTTACACAGAATTGAGTGAATACACTGCCCAGTAGGTTTTATTTGAATAGCCACAAACACCCAAAGATTCAAACGTTAGAGCCACCTTGTGCAGCATACAGTACCACATGATATGCACAATTGCCTTCATTTGAATGGCCACACATTAGGGCATAATCCACAGACTGAAAATTTGGAACCACTTTGTACAGCAACAAAAGACTGTATTTCATGAAAGAACTGCTTAAGAGCATTTGAATGGCCACACATTGTGATTTAATCCACAAACTAAAATTTTAGAGCCACTTTGTACAGCATAATAAATTGTACCACATGAAAGCACCGCTCAATAGTTTTCATTTGAATAGTTACAGACTAGGGTTTCATCCACAGAATTAAAAGTTAGAACACCCTTGTACATCATAATAAACAGTGCCACATGGAAGAACTGCTAAATAGCTTTCATTTGAATGGTCACACACTAGGGTTTCATCCACAGGCAGCAAATTTTGAACCAACTTGCCGGTCATAATAATCACATGAAAATATTGCTCAGTAGCTTGATTTTGAATGTTCACCTGACAAGCGTTTGATGTTCGTGTATGAGAAGCAAAGCATATGGTGCCAAAATGAAGGACTCGATGCAAAAAAAAGCTTTCTAGGACTGATTAAACATTAGGATTTCAGCTATACAGCCGTATCCAGACTGAAAGTAGAATACGTGGTATTGTAACAGTAGACGTCAATGGTTTAAACAAATACATAGTCTGACAACAAGTAATAAACAATAATACAAAGTCATTTAGGCTGACAAGCTCGGAGACTTTTAAAAGCACGTACGTCACCAAGATCTGATATCACGATATTCGGGAGCCATCTTTTTTAATTCTGTAGACAGAATGGCAGTAAATATTTGGGTTGAACTGTTTAGATCGAATAAAGTTCAAGCGAATTAACGTTAATGCCATTCTGTATTGGGCCTTTAACGACATGGGAAATTTCGTGATCCATTTTCTTTTTTCTTTTGCAGTCAAATTGAGGATTGATTACTACTTAAGTCATACTTGTACAGGTGGAAATGCAAATACATAACCAATTTAACCACATGTGGCCAAATAGCCGTACATATCACATAGCAATGTATAATGCAGCAGGTAATTATACAAAAGACCTTTCTAGCTTGGTTGTTTGTTTTCCTATTACAGACCACGTGATATTTTCTAGAGAATAGGCCATTTTCGATATATTAAAATTCAGCTTGATAATGAGGCCTAGAGGACACAAACAAAAGAAATGAATAAACATGGCCATTCACTTTCCTTTGTTTGTGTCCTCTGGGTCTCGCTGCCAAGCTGAATTTTAATATATCGAAAGTGGTGTATTGTTCTTTTACTCGTTTAAACATGGAGCGAACCTATTAAAGAGGCTGAGGTGTTCAGCCTGCCAATCACAAATCCCGAAGGGCGTTCAATGCTCCCATTTGATTGGTTTATTTACTCAGGTCTAATTTTAGGGCGTAACGAGTTTCCACGAAATTCTGGAGAGCGATCGGGTGTAATTTTCTGTTTTATTTTAGACGTAATCAATACCTTTTGAACTAAACGAACGATAGCTTCAGGAGAAGAGTTCAGAAAGATAATTTACTTTTTTGATTTCAGCTTCATAATTTTGTTTTTCCATCTGCGAAACCGTATCTATGTTTTCGAGCTGTTTACTCAAATTAAAATGACGCGTCTAGTACTTTTGATGAAAGAAAAGAAAATAGAGCCTCTTTAGTCCTTCGTGGATTAACGCTGTTTAGAAAAAAAGTTTGGAAACTAAAACTCGTAAAAGACCCCAGATACAAGCAGACGGCGAAGGTAGATGCGGCCGTTAAATTATAAAGTGGCTGAATTTATTGTACATCGTAATGAAGTTGAATTTAACTCGAACCGGCTCCAAAACAAAATAATGTTATATCTATGGTAATCTGGTTATTCTTCAGCCAGTTATCTAAAAGAGATTCCATAAGGTGAGCATTGGCTGCTGTTGTAATGTTGCTACTCAGATTCAGCCGGCTTTTACGAACGCAATTTTTGTTTTTATTGCATTCAACCATGAGTCTTCCGCCTTTCTAACGCGTAACGTTGATATTCAGGTGAAATCTTACTACGCCATTTTTCAAGTTCTCTCAGTTCTCTTCTAAGTACTTTTTGTTTCGAATGTTTCGAAATTTTTCAATTTCATCGTTACCCTGCAGTACCGGTGTTTTCCGCATGCTCGCGGGCTATCGGTATTAGCTCGCGATCGAGTAGGTTCGCCGCCATGCTGCCCACGAAAAGTGGGCGAGGAGGGGGTGGGGGCGGAAGGAGTATTTTTATAAGTATTTTTCTGTCCCCTGTCCCTCCCCCATACGCCTCTTTTAGCCTCACTCCTACTCTCTAGGACACCTTTTCGTCTTTTCCCAAGCCTCTTGAGAGGTTGAATCCAGGATGGCGCTCGCTTGATTAATTGCGCTCGCTCGCTCACCAAAATACGCGTGCACTGCAAGGTAGTTCATCGTTAGTAATCCGAGTTAATCTTCTCCATCTTTAAACATCCTTATATTTAAGGTTATACATCCTAATTTGTAAAGTTATAGTCGCACTGTTATTCATAAAGGTAACTAGTCGTTGTTCATGATTTTATTTTTTATTATTTACATTGTTAGTTTTAAGAATTCTTTCATTCTGTTACTCCCTCTCTTACCTTGAACGGGAGATTACTGAACGCCCCGTCCACAATGTGCCGGAAAAATTTGAAAACCGTGTTTTCACTCTGAAAACGCATCAAATGTTTTTAGTCCACACTACGCCGGAGAAATTTGAAAACACGACGATCTCCGGTCGGTTGGGTTTGTGTTTGAGGAAAACTCGGGCAAGGAAATCACGTGATTATCCTGAACCCATCGTTTTAAAAAACTTCCGTTTTTAAAATGCTTTCCGTCTACGCTAAAACGCAAAGCCGACGTTTTCAAATTCCTCCGATTTGAAGAGCGTTTTCGAAAAGCTCCGTTTTCATGTCGGATTAGTGTGTACAGTTGGCCTAATCGCAGCAATAAAGCTCCGTTTTCAAACTTTTCCTGCGTAGTGTGGACAGGCCATAAATGAACTTTAATTTGCAGACTTAAGGGCCCATTAACCGATTCATGCGCGCGCTCGCGCGCGTTGCTAAGGAGGTGAAATTTCACTTCCGGTCACTTACGTCAGCCTGAGCACGGAAAATAAAAACAACTCAAAAACTTGCAAATTCGCATACATTTTAGATGCTTTTCTCTGTGTTTCGCAAAATGCAAAGTAAAAAAAGTTCAAGCAAAGACAAAATAAGAAAAAGACAGAAAAACAAGAGCAATAGAAAGAGAAAAATTAACGCCTTGTGGCTTTGTTTGATCTTACCGAAGTGCGCTGGTAGTATAAATTGCGCACGCGCCGATAGGGTAACTTCCAATAGATATCGGGCGCACTTCCGGTTTCTTTAAAAGCTAAAGGAAACGCGGTTTTTCATTAAATCCAGCCTTTTTCGACGAATTTCGATTAAAGCCAACGTTGGCAACATAGTCATGCATTCCTTTTTCGAAATCGTGCTTTTTTCAGAAAATTAAGAATTTTTCAATATTTTGAAATGCTCTCAAAATCTGACCTTTTAGAAATGAAACAAAACCGATGCATAGCTTAATGAGGATTTAAATTAAAATATTAAATCAATGAAAAAAATCCCGAGAAAGTAATTTGCCTGGGAGCCTTTGCATTTTTTCTGTATTAGTCACGTGACCATGGGCGTGGCCTGATGACGTCATCACTGGTGTTACTGGTCATGAAAAAAGTTGATGAGGTTAAAAATGATGAGGTTATACGAGACTAAATTTTCCTTAGCAACAACTCGAAACGATCGGTTAATGGGCCCTTAAAGTTCATACTTTACCTTCATAGATTTACAGGCTTATTTGAATTTTTAATGTACAGGTAATGTTGTAATATCCTATTGTACAATGCGATTCAACCATCTCGATATCCTGCAAGTGCAAATTGCTCGCATCAAGGGGAGATGAACGTAAGAGAGTCAGTCCACCATATATACTTTATTCCCAAGATCACTCCTCACAAGTTATTTTTAGACACAGCACTCAGTTCTCTCGCGGACGCTGTCTCCACGCGCGTTAAATTTAAATTTCGTGGAGAATGAAAATGCATTTAAAACCGCTTGTGCTGTCCAGGTTGGTAAAAATTTGCATCACGGGATTGGCTATTTTAAGAGCTTTCCAAAACCAGGAGTAATCTAGAATATCTTGAGATGGATTACTTTGGAAATAAGGCAAATGGGGGATTATATCTCTTGGCCTTCATTGTACGTCTCTCTTGCTCACAGTTACTTGCAAATCAAGCTCACTTCGAAATAAATTATACCAGCAATTTCTGAACCTAAAACACCTACATTTAATTACAGATGGTCTAAGTCGTGCCACAATCTCTTTTCACGCTTAGATACAAAGTTTGCTTCAATGGCAAACAGCAGAATCAACTTATTTATAATTTAATATACAAAGTAATCCAGGTTTGAGGTAAAAGAACTGAACTAAGTCTATATAATTTCACAAGTGTGATTGAGCCAAAGCTTAGCTCACTAATCTGTCGAAATGAAACGCCCCTATATTTTGATTACTCATTAATTAAGTAGCAAAATACGATTTCTCTTAGTTAAGAATATCTATGGTCATAATTAGTCACTAATTTTTTTTTAGCGGAGCTTCAGCGCGCGAAGCGCGCCAGCGAAGCACCATGGGTAAGCAAAATTGGTAACCCATCAAGCCGAGAAAATTTGGTTATGACGTCAGCGTACGAGCGAGCGAACGCCATCCGTACAGACTCTGGGGGAAGGGGAGGGGCGTCTCGCGGTAGCCCTCACGGGGAAGCTAGGGAATGCCATCTGTTCTGGGCGGGATTTTTCAGAAAAGTCAGGGAAAAAAAAAACTTATTTCTATTTGTTATGTTGACAAACGATCGGAGGGGTTGATCTAACGTTTTCAAGATAGGGTTTAACTGAAGCAGAACGTGAAAGAGAACGGCAGAGAGCAAGGATTGACAGCCAAAGAAGTGACGAAGAAGATCGCGAAAGAGCGGGCCAGGGCTAGAAAGGAGGCGAGGTAGTACTGAACAGTGCTGTGAATTAGATCGAGTTAGGGCTAGAGAAAGGATATGAAATAATACCGAACAAGGCCGTGAGGCAGAGCGAACGACGGCTATAGAAAAGAGCTGGAATACCCGAAAAACTCAGAAGACTACACAACTTCGCACGTCGAGATGTGCAGCCGTGCAAGAAGTCACATGATTTCATCAGGTGATCAACAAGAGAAATCAAACGTGTTTCTTGTGTTTAGAGGAAAAAACACAGCGGGAAAAGAGTAGTTGATTCGTTGATCTATCGAAAAGATTAGTTCAGTTCAGTCTTCGCAACTTTTGCTGGAAATTTCTGCCTATAGGATTCAAACTGAAGTGAACTGCCAAGTTGTGGTAAGCGACTGTTTTACATAGAAACTTTCGCGTTTTCCATAAAAATTATGTAGTTGCTTCGGCGAGATAAGCTTAGAAGTTAAGCTTATATTTTCAATAGGAGTTTTAAAGTCTCCCTGATTATCTGATTTGGAACCATACTGGGAGAAATTTGATAGATTTCAAACAATAAGACTAGAGTCGTTGTTGAATATAAAGTTGCATACTGTAAACAAACAAGCTTAGTTTTCTGTTGTTTTTCGCCGTATACCGATAACCTCACGTCTAAAAGTAATAGAACTGTATTTGTAAATACTGCCAGCCGAGTTTTGAAGTTTTCTTTGTTTTAGTAAGGACAGCCGCTTTGTAGACTGCTATAATTTCTTCTTCTGTTTACCTTGGGAAGAAGGAAAACCATCGATTTGCTACCCTTGACAGCTTTTGACGCTCGTATGTTGTCGTCCATACTGCGTTTACAAATTATGGAGACTTCCTCGTTTTGTTTGGTTAATTTATTGGGTTTAGTGAAATGTTTGGCTGAATTTCTTTTAAGGTTATTGGTAAAAGCCTGGTTAAGCCACGGCCGAAAAAAGGACTACAAAGCCGTCAGCGAAAATAATATTCAAATTACGCTTTGGCGCGAATAATTATTAAACTTGAACACCGCAAGTCTTTGAGATTTTGGACGTTTTCTGGCTTCTAAATGCATTTGTTGGCTTTAACTGGAATGATAATAAATCTTAAACGAATTTTCTGTAACATTTCTGGTATCCTTCGTTTGATTCAGGTGTAGTGATACCCATATTGTGTTTATGTAGTTTTCCTCGGTTTTGTTGTTGTTCTTGAAATGTCGAGTGGATGATTAGTATTACACTAGGCTTGCTGGTGCAGCAAGTATGGAATATAATTTTCCGAAATAGTAAATCCATACACTCTTCTGAAACGTGGTAAATTGCTAACAGCACCTCCATATTCCCCTTTTGCACATGAACATGAACTATTTTTTCTACATCAATCAGTGACCCTGCATGCAGAGAAAGCTCTACACGGAGACGATTCCATTGGTGCCACTGCATTTGGGGATACACGGTCCCTATTTTTCAATTTTTTGGGGGCTTTTCGTGTTCAACTTTGGTGCATGTAGGATATATTTTTTATCCATTTAGCTGTAATTTTACTGATGTCTTAATTAAACATATCTTGGATTTGGTTGACCAAATGCACATATGCATCAAAACCTCCGAGTGTGTTCAATTGTCTACATGTAGTGAAGGCAAAATATGTGTAGATGGTATAACTTACTTATAGCTTACTGATTAATTTTTGACATAATTTAATTACAAAATTGTATATTTGATGGGGTCACCCAGTAGTTAACAGTCCCTGTAGTCCACAATCTTCGTGGAGAAAAAAAAACACATCAATTATTGAAGTTGAATTATAAAATTATTAATGGTAGCCCACATGTAAGTATTCATCCACAAAGTGTTATTTTTACCATTAATGCCAGGGGAAGTTTTTCATTGTGAATGTTGCAATGTTGCAGTGGATCTCATTATATTCCTGTATGCTGTTCTTAATACTGTACAGCTGTCATACCTTTAACCGTATCTTTTTACAGTCACTTTTGGGAAGTGTCTTAAGGCTATGTAGAATTCAAGTATTTTTTAAAAGGTAGACAGTATTAATAGCATATTTTATGAAAAAAAAAATGAACTATTGATGGATGTACAGCATGAAGGCAAATAGCAATGCACGATTATGTTACAAAATACATGTACAAATTCATGCCACCACTGAGTCAATTGTAAACATTGTAATATTTAGATTTAGCCAAGCCTAAAAGTGGAGCTCCTGGGCCAGGTTGCTCAAAGCCCGAGTAAGCTAACCCAGGATTTTGATGTGAGTTTTGTAACTTTAAGGGTTTTTTTCTGTTTATAATGTCTGGCCTTCTGTTTTGAGTTTCAATAATCTCAAACTCCATAAAACATAAGCAGTGAAAAACATTAGTATACCTTCTGAACAACCCGCCCTGATCAAGAAGTTAACCTAGCTTGAGCCCACGATCCAATAGAAAACCAGTACTTTGTCAGCAGTCAACTTTTTAAAAAACAGGTGACCTTGATGAGCTCTTAACCTGAGCCCGTGATATGGCCACATAATACTGGTCAGCAGATACCTTGTTTTGACAGCTGTCAATTGACCATGACATGGATGTCCAATATCATACATGTATGATTAAACTATGGCCGCCATGTTCCGCGGCGTCGGCTTTGTTGGGCACACCTGCCATGATCCACACTGTTAGACATGTTGACCATGAAAAAATAGTTCTATGGTTTTCTACTTGTATGCGTGCATGTGGTTCTGTTTCTATAGTTATGGGACTCCGCTTGGTGGCGGCCCCTGGGAGCTCTGCTATAAAGGTGGCTGTGTCATATACTGTTTCACATAAAATGGAAAGAAGCAATAAGTTCATGGTTTAAGGTTACTGTATACCTTGAGAGGTGTTTCGCATCCAACAGAAGTAATGCTCCCCTTTCACACCGTACTGTAGCTACCTAAACCCCTATACCAAATTAAAGCTTATAGAGCTGGTTATCAAATGAGACCAAGAATTTTGAAAGAAAATGAATTATCCAGTTATCCAGGCCCCCTAAGGGGAGTGTCCAAATCACCTTTAGAAAGCTACAGGTCAATGCAATTTTTTTGCTAATTTAATATGTTACTCAGATTCTAGACCCAAAGTGCTTAAACATTACAATATGTCTGCATTTTGCCATATTCAATTTCAGTGAACATAAAAGCTACAGAACAATTTTGAAATAGGATTTAAAAAATATATGAAGTGATTGTACAAAAATCACTCTTGGGAAAAAAAAAAATTCAAAATAAAATATCCCCTGACATGTTTTTGTTGTTTACATGTCAAATTAGCTACATCGCTTAGATGCAGGCACATGGTAACCCTAAAGACACAGCATTTACGACAGAGTGATTCTAAACTATATCCTTATTCCAGATCTAGACTACACAATTATATCATGGTCACTGAAGACTGCATAACCTTCATGATCTAAAGGCAAGGACAAGATCAGATCTACTGACTTTTTCAAAAAGAGGAAGCTTGGGATTGCATAACCCCAGATATGCATGTTTGCCAAGATGACTTGACATCCCAATTTGTTTATATTTTGTTTTTGTTTTTTTTAACCAGCACATTCAATGCAGATTGAGGACAACAAAAGAAAAGCCACTAACTGGAATGCAAACAGTTTTAAGACCTAAATGGAAGATCAAGATGTCTATAATTATTTGGACCAGGACAATAAACATAAACTGAGAAGAACGTTGAAGCCACTAGATGGAATGCAAACAATTCATAGACACTGCAAAAGTGTTACTCTTTTCTTTTCAGTCCAGACTGAAGTGTCATCATGTTCAAGATCATATATTTCATGAAAAGGTTGCAAGGATCATATTTGAAATAATTTTCCTAATAGGTCTATTGCAATAGTGGATGACATCACCCCAGCAAAGACAGGAAGATCTTCCAGTGTCATTTGTTGATTGCAATTATACAAAGTAAGTAAGAGAGATACCAAGTAAGAGAGACATGCTAATTAAACTTTGACAATCCTACCTGCAAGACAACTCAGAAGACTTGCATGAACTCTTCAGATCACATGAAATATATCAAATGAATGGTTCTTGATCCTTCTCAAACAGTACTCAACAATCAATGACACAAGATTCAACTATGGTACTGACAAACATGATGCCTGTGCTAACCTTTCATGAAAGCATATACATTGCTGACAAAAACTTTAAATAAGCATAAAAGCAAATGACTTTTAATTAATTAAATTAGGAAAAAAGTAGACAGAGTTCTAGAGCTGGTATTCTTGGTTTACACTGTCACACAAAAATTAATTTGAATTGACCATTCAGTGGATAAATTCAAGACATTGTGATATTATAGGAGATAAATAAAGAAGACACCTTTCCAAGTTTTAGCTCTACAGGCTGTGCATCTTCCCAAGCTTCAGATATTTGTTGAAATATTTTGCGCAAATTTACAGAGCCCAGTATCAAACTGCCATGTTGGTGTACCTCCATTGTACATCAACATTGCAGCAGGCAAATGTTGTAAACATCTGGAAGTTACTTTGGATATCTAGGTGGCTGATTAACTGAACTGAACAAGCAAACATCTAAATATTAAGCACTTTTCCTAATACTTTAACTTCTAAAAAGGCTAAAAGCCACGAGATAAGTAACTATTTTTTGACAAATGCTTTCGTAGCTTCATGTTACGCACCACCATAACTCTGAAATTCAAAATGTGCTTGTTTCCAGACAAAGTAAGTTATTAAGGTGAAAAGTTGTTAAAAGATATAAATTTACACCCCTCTTATGCCTGATGAGGATAAAAACTTTAACTGGTGACTCTTTAGTTTTGGATTTTAGAAAATGATCATGTCACGTGCAAATGAAGATTATCCTTGAGGTCAGATTGGGTAAGATTTGAGTCCTAGATTGAATGGTTTTTTTAGCATGAACATCTCAATATTGATTTTATTTCAAACAAATTAGAACCTAGAAGTTCACTAAATAGCTTAATTATTTAAGTACCTGTATTACCTGTAAGGCTTATAAGTTAAGGGAAAACAGCAAGTTCAACTCCTTCTACATGTACATGAGGGAGTTGTTTGACTCAAGAAAATAGCTTTTAGCTTCTGAACTTATTAGCTTGCAAAGAAAGTCATGTCTGATAGCACAAAGCCTAGCAGTTCCTTGGGAAATTCTTTGAAGAAATTCAAACTACAGAAGTACTGTGAGAGATTAAATTTTTGGGGGCTAGCGAGAATGACTTTTAGACAAGTACATCATAGTTACAGCTTACTGAGAGGATAGGCCAAAAAAATGGGTTTTCATTTCTCCACACCCTGCTCATACTTAGTTATACTTTGCGAGATGGTGCAAACCGTTCCAGCAGAAGTGAAGAGCACTAGTTGTATCTTCAAGTTAGATACAAAAATCTCCAACTTTACACAAGGGTACACTTATCTATTAACTTTTGATATTTTGGGGGGAGATATGGTAGAGATTTAGGAACTGAGTAAACAAAGGATATAATGATTAATTATAATGCTGTCTTTCTGCTTAAGGAGGCAATAAGAATGTCACCAAGCACAGGAGACAGTTTTGTTACATGATCAAAATTTCCATTACATTGAAAATGCATGCTCTTTTGTCAATGATCAAATCTACAGGTGGATATACACAACTTCTCCCACTTCATATGAATTTCCTAAATATAATGGGTGACACCTCAGAATGTCTGAAAAATTAACTACCCTGAAAATTGATGCTTGAAGTACAAACAGCCCTATGCATTTTAGGCTTGCTTGCCAATAGGAGAGGAGTGATGTGAGTAAACAATTGAAAATCTTTTATGTTGTACTTTCTGGTTGTGACTCCTGCAAGTCAAAACTACATAAGACAGAAATACCACTAACAGCTTACTTGTTAGGGGTTCAAGCAAAGTTTCCCAATAATGTATTCTTAAAATGCAGGAAACACTATTTTTTAAAGAAATACGTATTACAGTCAAACTCACAAAACCATGAACACCTAAAATATGCCTGGAATGTTTATTGTGTAATAACCAATCACAAGTGAGATCTCAAACCACATAAACCACAGAACAAGGATGTATTGCATAGGTCATGGAACTATAAATTCATGTATAGTTTTGGTTTTCGCTTTGTCCCAGGATAAACACTCTGTCTTTATATATTACTGAAAGTCCACATAATTGCTATCCTTTTGTATCAAGAACCACATCCAGTATTTTAATAGTTTGTGGGATTTTGAAAAACAAGAATCCCCCGACGCTTACAGTTACTCAAGTAGAGCGATGGTTAATTTGACACAGCTATAAATAGGGATGAATAAAAATTTAAAATTTTGGTGGTTTCACTAACTTTGGTATCATCTTTGGTTAAACTAGCAACTCAGTTTGCTCTCCAATAACTGCAAAGGTACCATGCACTTCAATTGTACAATTTTATAACAGTGGTTGGCCTTTTTAGGGACAACACATTATAGTACATTGGCCAAAATACAAATAGTCCAAAAACGAAGAACAGTCTAGAAAGTAAATTTAACAAAGCCTGCAATGATTACAGAATGGTTAAGCCTTATTATTGTTTTAGTCAAGCAACACATACTTAGTATAAGCTTTTGCAGACAAGGATAGTACAAATCTGGAATGATATTCCCACAACTCTGGTTACCATTGTACTATCTAGTGAAACCACAACCTGCATGCCTCTTGTATGATTTGTTTGTCAAATAGAACCAATAAATTGTATCCATTTTAGCATTCTGCAAACAGAATATAAATGGACATAAATAAATAAACAAATTAATTATTCAAAATTATTCCATTAAATTACTGTAACTAACATAATAGCCACCTAATTTGTTATAAACTACAACTAGATTCTAACCTGGGACCTACAGAAATTTGATTACCTATGATATTTTGAACTTTAACACCCAACATTTAAGTACATTGTATATGGGAGTAGACTCTTTTTCCTTTATGTTCTAAAGATACTAATTTATGCACTGCATCATTTACTCTGTACTGATGATACTGCTTACAATATTCCAACAGTTTAGCTGTTCTATACATTTAAATGATTCTGTGGTTATTTTATGAAAGGGCCTGTACGGTCGAATATTCCTTGATGGCCTATGTAATTTAGTAATGTACAAAGATGTTCCGATTTCACTTCCACTTTCCTGGCAATCAAATTGAAAATCGTCAGTGTAAAACGCAGACTGTGGACTGCAAATCGGGGTAAAATGCAGACTGAGAGTAAAATGCAGACTGCAGACTACAGACTTCATAAGTACATATCGTTTTACAATAATAGTATCAGGCGCTGGTCTTAAACATGATTATTCAGGCTAATTGCAGTGAAAGACTGTGCTCCGGTCAGCTGACTCGCGCTCCGGTTAGACTGAATATCACTCCAGTTGGCCTGGACATCACTTAGGTTAGCCTCCAGTTAGCCCGTTTTCGCTTAGGACTCAATGGTCAGTCTACATTTTAGTCTGTAGTTTGCAGTCCGCAGTCTGCGTTTTACAGTGACCGAATCAAAAATCTAGTGCAAAATAAGCCTACTTGCACTGTAACATTGTAATCAACCCTAAAGCCTACCACTATCAACAATGAAAAATATCAGATGGCTTACCTCTTAATCTTTTCAAGAAAGTACCTATTCTTGTGTCAACATTTCATGGCGTTCAACTTCGAATTTTTCTGTTGCGGATCTTGTTAGACCTTTCGTGAACACGTTGCTTATGATCTGACATGTTTATAACTGAGTGTTAATTTTTCCGATACCTAATAAAGAGGAAAAATCACTTGAAACCTAAAAACTCTGATCAAAATGGTTAAATCCGACGTGTTTTGCAGGGTTATATACTTGTTACGAGCGGCGAATTAATGTCTTGTTCCCAGTGTTCCTCGGCCTTTCTCGAAAGGGGAAAATCCGCTGAGTGCAGGCGCAGGGCTACGTGAACGGCGACCCAACATGGGACGATTTGTGCAACGAACGTTCGAAGAGATCTAGATAGAAAAAAGTCGTGGGGGAAGGGGAAGGGGTGGCCTCTTAAGTTCCCCTGAAATCTGCCCATGAATTAAGGCTCAATTTTCGTTTTCATTATCACATCACGTAGACTGCGAGCAGTCTCTCTCTTCCTCGAAAATCCATGGAGAAGAACGCAAAACAAGTAAGCGTACGAGCGCGACTCATGACTGTGAGCGTGACGTGCGAGCAACGATGCCGCGAGCCGCTAGTAGCGCGGACATCGGAAGACGGCTGCTAGCGGCTCGCGGCATTGCCATTCGTCGCTCGCACGTCACGCTCACAGCCACGCTCGCACGCTTACTTGTTTTGCGTTCTTTCCCACGGTTTTCGGTATAGCATGCGTGGGACCGCGCACACGAGGAATGTGTTCAATACACAAGAACCCTTTCTCTGTTCTTCTCACACGTTGATTTATTTGGTGCATACAATTTAGCCCAATAGCCCTTTAAGTTTAATGCTTAGCTTTTTTTATTTGCATTACAATGTAATCCAACATGGATGCCATGCAAGTTGGATTATAAACAATTTATTGGCTGAGGTTTTTGTGATATCCGGAATAATCAAGGTGGAGGTAAGTGAAGCTGATAACACTAACCGAGCCCTTGATTATTTCGGATATCACAAAAACCGAATCTAATAATTGTTTGATTTAAAGAAAATAACGACAAACGCATTACCGCACCGAACACAGTTTATTTTCGACAAGCCATGTTCTTACTTCGCTGTCCGTGAACTTGACGTTACTCTTGAAAATCATGCATGGCGCGCGCAACCTACAGATTATTCACTGATCTGCTAGCAGATTAGTGAATAATCTGTAGGTTGCGCTGTTTCCTAGAATTAACTGTAGTTTTTTTTTTTTTTTAGCCAATGAGAAGACAGATGGTGACTACAATGTATAATGATTTTAACTATTAACAACATCCAATTAAAATTCTGAGGAGCTCCGCTTTTAGGCCTGGCTAAATCTATATATTAATTTTACACGACGAGAACCACAGTATTTTTCTTTGCCACACACAAAGGTTTCTCTAAGCACATTTTTTTTCTTTTCTTATATCTACATATATAAAATACTAGAGGGTTCTCGTAGGTGGTTGTTGTCTATATGTTTGTCCAACAAATGAAAATTACTGTTAAGTAACTGCTCGGCGGGAATTTTATGTTCTGTCCGTTTACTTTTAGTCTAGTAGAAGAACGTAAATATGTGGGTACGATTCTGTAAAATGTATCCGAGGCTCTGCATGAAAGCGAGGTTGGGTTGTCTTTGTGATGACAAAGATGGCAGAAATGACATGTAGTGAGCATAATGACAAGATAATTTACATTTGAAAAGTCACAAGGTTTGATCTCAATTGATCACTAAGCACGGAGCTGTTAAATGTGCTATTGTACTACTACATTCTGCATGATGCTGTTCCTATCTCCATCAAATCATAGTTATTAACTATGATCAAATATAGCGCATGCATAGGCATTTAGAACTGTTTTCACGCAAAATGTTATCACTTTAGTTACAAGGGGACACACCTATGGAACCATATACTCTGGCTCAAATAAAGAACTCGTCACCAATGCACTCTTTTAAAGCTGGTTTAAACAACTAAGTTTAAGATTTTGTTGTGTGATGTCCCTATTAAAGTACAAATAACAGTCTTAAAAAGGGTGCAAATATCACACGATATTCCCTCTCCAGGAAAAAGTTCAGTTTTTATCCTTGGCTTAGCTCTTCTGAACTCACGCAACTTGACGACACAGTTAAGAGTTTCGGTCTCCAGTAGCAAAAAATACGTTGGAAAGAACAATCGCTTATTGGAAATTTTAGCGCCTAATAACACTATATATTTTCTCCTGCGCTAAGCAATTGTATTTTAACTCACCCACTGGGCACGCCATAATACTGCACTGTATAATACGCTATAATACGCTATGCATTATGAAAATCAAGGTTTGTTAGGGCCGCACCAACTCTACGTAAGCCGGAGAAATTTGAAAATGGCCGGCGTTTTCACTCTGAAAACGCATCAAATGTTTTTCGTCCACGCTACGCCAAAGGAATTTGAAAACCCAACAATCAACGGTCATTTTGGATTTGGGGAAATCACATGATCATCGTGACGTCACTGTTGCCGAAAAACTCTTTTTTCAAAATGTTTTTTGTTTAAATTAAAACGTAAAGCCGGCGTTTTCAAATTCCTTTAGTTTGAAGAGCGTTTTCGAAAAGCTCCGTTGTCGTGACGGATCAATGTGGACTGTAGGCCTAGCCATAGATATAAAGCTGCGTTTTCAATTTTCTTAGACTTAATTAAAGTTCTCTCTTGTTTCCAGTCAACAAGTTGTTTACACTGAGGCCACAGGACCGTGACCCAGATTAGTTCCTCTTGTATATTCCATCTCCGATTCATCCTTACGCCAACTAAAAAACATCCTTTGAAAGATGCTTTTGACTCTGGATCTCAGGTCGTATTTTCTCAGAGTGTAAGTAAGCGGGTTGAACAACGATGTACACAGACGCAGATAGTAGATGGTGATGACAACTAGGTAAGGTAACTTACCAGGGTGATGTTGTTGAACGAGCTCCAGAATGAAATACGGTAGCCAGAAGATGACGTACAGGATTAGAAGCAGCACGCATGTCAACACAGCTCTCCGTTGGCGCCGTTGCAACTTCTTCTCGCGCCTTACAAACTCCGCGGGAAGATTTTCCCGCGCAATTCTCTGACACTGCCTGCGAAGCAACAGCAACATGTGCGCATCAAGGACGATCATGACAATTAGAGGAATAAAGAAGAACACGATGATGTTGAACAAAAAGTATATTGTTTCCTTCTCTTGGACCAGAGCCAAGTCTTCAACAGCTGTAGCAACGCTGACATTCCAAGTCCACGACAGGCGAACTAAAGACTGACCAAGACTGATTATCCATGTGATTGCAAGGACTGTAAAAACTCTACTGCGACGGACAATTTCAGGGTATCGTAAGGCCCACATAATATAAATGTAACGATCGCAGGTCATTACGGTGATGTGCAGCACGGTTGACAGGGCCATAAATGTGAAGAATATGATGGAACTCGTGCATACGGAAGTTAGGTGTGTAGCACTACTGCAGGTCACAAGGAGGGGAATGCCGACAAATCCCACCAGAAAGTCTGACACTGCTAAACTGGCCAAGATGATGTTGCTTGTAGTTCTCAGGCACGAGTAACAACTTATAAGCAAGATGACACTGCTATTTATCACCAGGACGAAAACCATGATAACCACGGCGGGTATTGTATCAGGAGGGATTCCAAAACTCGCAGAATTCCCAGGACGAGTATGGTTGTCTGCGGACCCCGTCATATTTCCTCCGTTACTAGTCTGATAAGTCATGGTCTGGTTGTGCGAATTTGTAGTTTCTTTGTTTAACACGCTTAGTGATCAACCGTTCGCTTGCCGGGAACGCTCATTCTCAAGGGGTGAACATAAATGATTGCCTTTAACTGCAAATAGTAAAAAAATATTCAATTTCTTTTCTAATGTAAGACTGCTCTGCGACTAGTATTTAAAATTACGACTATGCTCCCTTGCATGGTTCCGGGTAAGTTTCTGGAAGCCCAACTGATAGAAGCAATATTACATTCTCTAGTGTGATTAGTACGAGATTAAAATTTTTGCTGATCAAACAAATGATTTTGCAAATCTTGCAAAGATTGCAAAACTACACCAAAACCCAAAATTTTCGAATAAACCTTGAAGCGAGAGTGAGTGAGAGTATGAAGAATATTTTCTTAAGCCGGTTGTAAAATCAATTTGGCTCTTTTTAATCAATTTAAACTTTTTTTCAGTTAATTAATGCAAACATTTAGATCCGTTTCCTGATTAATAAATTTGGTTTTACAGCTAAAGGGGTACCAAGCTGTTCGTGTTTATTTACTGCTTGGGAACTTTTTGAGCCTGGAGCTTTATCAAAGTAGAATTTGCATCAAAATTAAGCCAAAATTCAAAGCAAGTAAATTACATGCTAGACACATTCCTCCAAAACATGACAGGTCAAAGTTGTTGAGCTGTGTTCAGAAAAAATGTCAAATTTTCAACACAATATTTGTTTCAACGAAGAGCAGTTTTAAAACCTTTTACTTCAAAGTTATCAAGCTGTATTCAGGTTTAACTGAGTATGAAATACCACATTTTCAACACGGTATTCGCTTCAACGAAGAGCAGTTCTGAAATTTATTTCGTTTGCGTGTTTGATTTAGTTCCTTTCATTAATTGTCTTTTCAAGGGTCGAAGGATTAAGGAACATTTCCTGCGAGTGTTTGTGTATTTCTTCCTTTTACTCTCTGAAATTTAAATAGCCACAAGCTGTTTCCGAACATAACGATCTTGCATTGAAAAATGTCATGCAGCAATTTGCATCACAACCGATTTCTGAAGTCGAAGTCCAATTATAGCATTCAGCTCATTCCATTTCCTAAGGATGAAAAAGCTTCATTCAGCTGTTTATAATTAACTGCGTTGTAAAAATTAATCTCCACCTTCTAAAATTCACATGTAAATTAATATTCTAGATTTTGTCAGAGCAGTTTTTCTACATATTGAGTAAATGCTTCGAATTATTGTTTGATGTGGCTGTTTTTTCGGTAACTTTTTATCGGAGGGAAGCTCACTACTGCTCATGAGTCGATCGTGTTTAACTCGTTGCCTTTTGATTATTTTTTCCACCGCGAAACTATTAACTGCGAGTCTCGTTGTCTGCTCAACGACTCCGGTGAAATCAAAAGCTTATAATTATCCGTGAGAAACGCTAAAGGAAACTAACAAAATGGAGAGGTGAACGTCAGCAAAACTATCTTATGCTAATCCAAGTTTACCATGTCATAAGAGATACTGATCATGAAGCTTGATAATTTTGCACAAAAATGACACTAAGCATCTTGTTGAAATAAAAATAAAAATAAATAAAGTAAAAAATCTCAGGCTGTTTACGGACCGAACTAGACTTTCTAGCTACTTCTTAGTGCCTTTTTTCACAAAATTATTCTTGTTGATCTCGACATTTACTCCATCATGGATCTCTTGACGGACCCGTTTTATATGATCATAAACCAGGCCTTCTTTTGTAGCGGGTTAGTGTTTTCTCGGTATCTAATGAGTACCTAAATCTGAAGATTGTTTCTCTCAAAATTTTAACTTCACATTTTCCTGACTGAGTGTAAAATATAAAACTACTAATGAAAGTAATACAAGCGTTAAAACAGAAAAAAAAGCAGAAGCGCTAGCAAGCAAAGATCTTACGCATCGAACCACCCGAGCTATATGTACTTCTCTTCCCAACAGAAATTAACTTTGCGCATATAAATAACAGGATCTTTTCCAATCGAGTTACTAACCGTTTTTTCACGCAGAGAATTCCATGCCAAGCGGACACCGAGAACTCCTCGCTTGTCTCCATTTAAAAAAAAGCATTTTTCACACTGATTAATTAGCAGCGCGTTTGGGAAAATGGAGAGAGATGCAGCTGTTTTGCCAATTTTATTTTTCTAGTTCGCGGAATCCTGTAATTGTTTAGTATTATTTTTTCAAATACTTTATTCTACAACTCGATCGGTGGTCGTGTTTCCTAGCCAAGGTTAACAGAAACCCTTCGTGAAAACACCACGTGATCAGGCTTCAGACGAAACAAAATTAATTAGTATCTTTAGAAACCTTATCACCCATGGCATCATTGGAGCACCTTCTCATCGAAATTATCAGCTTCTGGTTATCAAAAACATATCTAAAGTTTTTATCACAGAGCCTAAACTTATACACATTTTTTTCCCTGCTAACATGGCCAGTTCCAAGATTGAAAAGATAACTTCTCGTTATAAAATGCCGTACATATATACGACTGCATTTATGAAAACCATGTCAATACTTTGAACCAAACCATGTAACCATATGCACTTTGATTTCATGACTTCTAAAGGCTTTAAAAATGCAAAAAATAGAGAAGAACAAGAAAAGGAAGATAAGAGAGTGGAAGGAAAAAAAGACTACCATTCCTTTTAATTACTATATCATCTAATTTAAACTTTTAACACTGTTTTCATAAATCCAGAGATATATCTAATGCTAGTTTTTGAGAATTTCTGTGAGTGTGCGTCAAAGTATTCCCTATTGCTGAATATAATTTTCTAATTCGCCTATCTACTTGACATGGTAATAAAATGTGAAGAGAATTTCGAGTTTGGTTGAGCTTGAGGGTTTAGTGTATGAATGTATAAATTGTTATAGGGGCTTTAAAATGCACTGAAAAAAAAATACGTGGATAAAATTTTGGTACAGGAAGATATATAAAGCGAGCAATTTAAAATACGTGTAGGCCACCTGCGTTATCCCGCTCGTCATTTAGAATAGTAACTGAAAACGCTTGTTCTTTTAAAACACATCTACCTTACGCGGATGTCAAATTTTAAAATAAACTTATTTCGAATGCTATGATACTCCACCAAGTTAGCGCAATAACTGATTGCAAGAAATTGTTTTTTTGGAATCAATCGCACCGTCACAAAGTTCGTGGTTAGCTATCAGTATTCAGTGGGGGATGTCAAAAGAACAAACAGTAGGTCGAGTTTCTACGACTTCTGAATTTTATTCAATTGAAAAAGACATCCTACCAAGACTACTAAATGCTGCCGCTTCGCAAAATGACTACAGTATACAGTAAGGTCTTCGGGAAAATACGTGTTTTAAGGAGAGTTTGGCAATCTTCAGTTGAAAAGCTGATAAGGAAAAATTAAACGAAAAACAAGAAGGATATTTCTCAAAGAAACCACCTTGAAAACCCAAACCTTTAACACAGCCAACAAATTCTGCCTGTGTTTGTTAATATATAATGCCAATATGGCACATAGAAAGCACTTGGATTTTATTGAGGTTGGGATAAAATTGAAATTGAGCAATAGCTGACAGAAGTGGAGTAAGCAATCGCACCGGAAACCGCAGGGATGTTTTTCTTGAAGATAATGGAATTATTAAAAACCGGCTTTGGAATATCAAGATTAATCATGAAAAATAAATATATCATGCATAGTGATTTCTGTCAGATAATCAATACATATATGCAATATCTTGAGGAGAGGTACCGACACAAAATATCAAAGATTTTTCAACATTTGTATCCAGTTGACAAAAAGAGCAAACAAAATTTTAATTTTTTTTTTTGTTGTTGAAAATTTGATCAACCACACTGCAATGGCTGTCAATTCATAATTCAGAACCTCTCGAATAATTCAGTGAAAGTTTGCATACCTCTTTAGCTTAAACTTATGCTTCAACGTCCTGCTAATTAATATCTGGATTTTAAAACGAGCGCTAGATAGTGACTATTTTTTAGAATTTTCTCTTTCTGTTATGTCTGGATAGGACAACGACTGGTGTCTTGAAAACAAGACGACTCATCGACGAATTATATAATAATTTTTGTCTGGCAGTCTTTGCCTTTTTAAAAATGCATGAAGGAAAGTCTCCGGAATATTTTGGTTCTTTTTTCTTTTGCTTTGATTTTATGATATTATACGAGTAACAAAATGATTTGTCTGAGAACTGAACAATACACAGTAAGATTTCTACATTTAGCTTTGTTCATTCAAAATATTACTAGTGTGTAGCAATGATTTCGCATTTTCTATCTTTGGATATCATAACTAACGTCTTATCTTACCTTTTCAAAAACCAAATTCAGTATTACGGCTAGACAGTATGACTTTACGAATTAATGTTTTGATATACAAATCAAATAAAAGTATTCCTCGATTGTCAGACACATAAGCAAACAATTGTCAAATACTTGTGAAATGTTCGTGGCTAGTCTGACGCGGCGTTTCGTCTCGGCCAAGAGACTCTTCAGAGACCTTTAGAATTCAAAGGCAAACTCGTTGAGCATCACGTCCAAAGTCCCGTTCGCAAATTCTTGATGTTGACAGTCTGGCCCTCTATCACAGAAGGAATCCCAACCGTACGTTCACCAGCTTTTGTATGAATTTAACTCGTGAACGTACGGTTGGGAATCCTTCTGCGATAGAGGGCCAGACTGTCAACATCAAGAATTTGCGAACGGGACTTTGGGCGTGATGCTCAACGAGTTTGTCTTTGAATTCTAAAGGTCTCTGAAGAGTCTCTTGGCCGAGACGAAACGCCGCGTCAGACTAGCCACGAACATTTCACAAGTATTTGTCAGACACATGTTTTTAAAAATACAAATCAGAATCATATAAAACTCCAAAAATCATAATCAAAATCAAAATCCTCTCGTAACCTCAGACAACATTAAGTAGTGAAGGGTACATGGTATTTTTCATTATGCGAGCAAAACGCACCTCAAAAACCACATTTGATAACGCTGCAATACCGTCTTAATCGGTTCTAAGATAAACATCGACCTAAGGATGTCAAATCTGTTCAAGGACGCAAAAATTGCTCACACTTGTATGGGTGTAACAAAGAATCATTTCTATTTTCTTTGAAAGAAAAGTTCAATAAATTAACTGAGAACTACGTACCTCAGTAGAACTTTTTTCAGCCCAATCAGCTGCAGAGATGCTAACACGTAAGCTTATCAAAAACTGAACTGTTATTAATACTTCACCCAAGTTATGTTCGCATGTGGAGGCGAAATCCGATAATTGGTTAGTGTTTTCATTTTAAGTGAGTGGAAAACAGATCTTCAGCGTTTATGAGTGCCACGCAAAAATTTGCATACCTTTCAGTACCTGTTCATCGCGAATGACTAACAAAGTATAATTTGTGCGGGGAGGAGAGGGGGAAATTAAAACCAACACAAATATCATTCGTCATCGACTGGAGAAAACTTCCATGTGAGAAGCTTTTATATTACATTCAACAGTCGCTTTTGTTTTTCTTAAACTTAACTTGAAAGCAGTCCACATTTCCATTGCAAAATCTGGTTGCGTGGCAAATTTCACACTATGTTTCTTGAACATTCAGCTTACATGACAAATGTTCTCGTATGCTTCAATTCCAGACTCGTTAAAAACTAGCAAACGAACAATATGTAATCTAGTCTAACACGGCAGAAATTTAACGGAGAGAAAAATTGTTGTTTTCTTTAAGTGAAGATTAACATTTGCAACATAAAATGAATAACTTATTTTGGGCTTTTCATAGTTTTATTTATCGATAGTTTTTATCCCATTAGTTAAATTCTTCTAGTATCCTAAGCTAAAACGGAGAGTTTCATCCCTTTTCTAGTCAGTTATGATTTAAAATTTACTGGTAAGAGCCAATAAAGCCATGGGTTGAGTTATTCAAGCACGTCGCATCCATGCTGTAAGAAATATTGAAGCCATCAATAGTTCTAGTATTGAAACTCTTAAACACATACCTCGAGATGAGTTCGTCAGGAAAGGAAGGCAAATAAATATCCCCTTATAAAGGTTGCATGTTGTAGTTGCCTTTTCTTTCTTCACAGCATAGTTGTCTCAGCTTTTATCAAAGAGCTTTACTTCAGTTTGCCGATGCTGTTCGAAAGAGTACTTCCTTATAAATATCGTTCGTCTTAAGTGCAAAAGAACTGGTCAATAAACCCATTATTAATAGAATGTTTCATCAGGTCTCATCAGAAAAACTTTACAGAAAAGCCTTTGATTAGTCATAAATAAACCTTAACAGCCAGTGACGTCATTGTGCTTATTTCCTTACATTCATCCAATCAACTTGAGTCTTCTAAATTGCAACTAACAACGCATGGTAATTATAGCTAACGAAAATGTTTTGCTTCTATGTCGTACGAAATTTAAAGCACCTGGAATCTTGAATTGAAGCAATTATTTTCTCCGTATGTGGCTAAATATAGTGTGGTAAATAAATAGTTTTAATTGAATTTGGATGCGGTTAGTTGCATGTATTTTTCTGCATTTAAGTTCAAGAAGCAAAATATGTTGTAAAGAAGGTTTAAAGAGATACGTTGAAAGCGTTGGATTTGGCACAATCGGAAAAATCAATCTATTCTCTGTTTGTTCTTATTTTTCGACGTGCGGGAGTTTGTTCGTGACCGGAAAGAAGCAGCAATAATTACAGAAGAATGATCTGTTTTTAGCAGCAAAATGTTTCTGAATAATTTTGTAGAGTACCGTAATTGGTTTGGCGAACCAAATTTCGACATTCTAAGGGACACGTAATATGCCATGACAGACTGTATTGAAATTCCAACAACTATCACATTATTGAAAAAAAATTACTTTTGGGAGCAGCGATGGCGCAGTGGTGAGAGCGCTCATCTCCCTCCAATGTGCCCCAGCTGCAGGTTCGATTCCGACCCGGTGCCACATATGGGTCGAGTTTGCTGTTGGTTCTAGCCTCCGGGTTCTCCGGTTTTCCTCCCCCCCCCCCCCCCCCCCCCGCTGATGTGGCTTCCTCTCTAAAGATTTTAATTTACTTTACTGTGATTGGCTGAGAGCAGGCTATCCGAAAATTTGTTTTAAATTGCACTCATCTAAAGGTTCGTGCAATTTTGAGAGAAATTTCAAATGTCACTTGTGGTGTAAATACCTAATTACATTTGCATTCAAATGGTCATTTACCAATACTAAACAGGATGTTTTCACGATAATTGAAGTCACTTTTTAATGCCAAATATAATAAAATAATGGTTCAAAAAGGTAGAAAAATACGGAACAGGGAATAACATGCAAAGGTGGTTAATATTTGGCAAGATATCAAAAGATTATCACAACACAAAGCTTGTTCTTCATTCTTTAACAAGGAATAACAAGCCAAGATGGTTAACATTTGGCAGGATGGAGTATAATTATGACAACACAAAACTTGAAAACAAAATGTGCTTATTTCTTTCAGGTTGTACTAGCTCGTAAAACGTGTTCCGCAAAGCAACGTAACTTGAACCGTGAACCGTAAACCGTGAACCGCGATTTACCATCATTGAATTATTCTCAAAACAAAGAACCACCAGGCTTTCAGATTAATTTGTCAGCAAGATGGCTTTTGTGGCACACACCTATATAATCGTTTGAAAGAAAATAGATTTAGTGACCCTCTACAATATTACGTCTACTCAAAATATAAAGAAATTAGAATTCCTATACACGCGCTTTGAGAGAAGTGGATGTTGGTCGTAGTGACGCAAACAGAACATTTTTACAGTAGAAGAAGAGTGGGAGTTATATCGACACCATGCAAGAATAATTGCCTTGATAACAGATCTTACGTGTATCACAATTATGATGGATCAAGAGGTAATTGTTCTTATCTGCCTAGTCTGTTTCCATTTAAAACTCAAAAAAAAGGCCATATTCAATTTTTAAAGGACACGTCACCGTTTGCGCATTTTCAACTTCGTCGTTTGTAATCCGAGTTAATCTTCTCCCGCATTTCACAACCTTGTTCATCTATGGTTTATTATTGCCTCTTTGGTGTTTTTCTATCTTAGTAAACAGTTATTTTCAAGTTTCCTTTGATTTAAAAGTAATTTTATACGTGGACAAAAGTAACTCAAAATACCCTGACTGAGCTTCTATAATATCCCTTGAAAACGAATTTACCTCGAAAACTAAGCTATCATTGGCTGTATTTGTCTGTTTAGTGAATTAATTACTACATTTATACGATGGTCGCGATTTCCCTTCACCTGGCCTACAGATTTTTCCTTTTGTTACTTTTTCTTAAAAAAAATTCTGCTTTGGGACTTCGTAGTGAAAGACAGACAGACAGACAGACAGACAGACTGACTGACTGACTGACTGACTGTCAGACCGTCAGACTTTACAGGAAAAGTGTAAACGCACTTTTCTTGTCTTGATCTGTTTCAACCAAGAAGATATTACCAAATTAGATTATGAGCTCGAGATTTGTATGAAGTGATTGATAGTAGATGACGCCGAAGGCCGAATCAGCTATACTACCCCAGAGATGTCGAAAGCATATAATCTAATTCTGTTAGTAGAAATCTAACTGAAATTTCACAAATGATTTTTTCCATTTGTTTTATTCTATTTATTAAAAGTTCTCATAGACTTATAGACTGCATATTGCTGCAGACAGACAGGGACAGATGAAATCATATTCGCTAGGAGATTTGCCACCAGATTCTAGAAGCTAGATGAAATTTTACATTTTTTATATTGACCGAGTCAGTCTAAGCTTAGTCTTAACTCCCGAAAATTCAGTAAAAGACGTCTTTTCTTCACGCGGGTATAAGAACCCTTGTTCAAGAAACTCTTGACGTGGCTCACTCTGATTGGTTGGTGGGCGCAAGTAATGACCGAGTATAATTTATTACGTGTTACGTCGTCGGTATGGCTCTTTCCGGTCTGTTTCTAGATACCTTGAGCTTGGGAAATAATGAACCGAACGAAGAGAAAAGAAGAGAAAACATTTCTAAAAGTAAAACGTAAAAAAAAAACTCGTGTGAACTCTCCATTTAGGTGGCTGGCTAGTATACTGCGGGACTACATAGCAAAATATTTGGTTGGTAAGTTGACCTTTCGGTAAAAATTTGATTGCAAGATTCCTAGCAAAAGCTAAGCAAAATAGATATATAAGACGATCGGTAAGATAATCGTGCACATATATCGTATAGACTTATCGTTTCTTCGATTAGAAGCTTTTAATCAAATAACCGTCCACATGAACTCATTCTGTAAGGCTCGCTGTCGAGATAATCTTTGCCATTGAGAGACAACAAAAGGATTAATCGCCCCCGGCTTTTATTCGAGGAAATGGGGTAACACGATACATGACACAAATGTATTAACATGATTTACAAGCGGAGACAGAAACTTAGAGTAATTTACTGAGCCACTGACGTAGGAAATTAACAAGTAATTAAGTTGTGGCTCAATGCACTTTGCTATATTTTAACTCAATGAAAAAGATCCTCTCTTTGTAATGGTTGACCATTAAAAGCCGAAGAAATTGTTCAGATCTGTCAGAATAAATGAAGTCTGATTAACAGGATATTTCTTTTTTATACTATGCAATCCATTACCAACTGTACAATGAGTTCGTTAATTGACACAAGAAATATTAGCGGGACATGTAACGCACGCTATTCCGGCCTATTAACTATTCACTAAAGCAATGTAAATTTCAGTTTTGTCATCAATTATTCAAAACTTCCAACTGATTTTAAACTTTCCTTTCAATTACATGACCAAGACAATCTTAGGGACCATTTCACATTTTGTGAAATAGACAGAATCGTGAAAGATACCAAAATATTTCAAATTTGAAAGCGACAAAGGTAACTGTATAACTCAAAAAGTAATAAACAGATTGTCTGAATAGTTTTTAGTTTATTTTGTTATCTCTAATGCCCATCCTCTTCAGATCAATAAATCCCCAGCTATTTTCTCATCAAAGCAATTGTTGTGCCTTGGTGCAGCATTTTAAGAAAGCCTTTCAAAATTCCCAATTTTGCGATAAAATTGTCGTAGTATGTGACTGGAAATTTCTCAAAATTTAAATAAAGTGTACTTATACTTTATGTTTCAAGAGGATCTGATTTGTGCGTGGTCTGATATTTTAAAATAAATTTTCAAAAAATTAATTGTGGCAGAGGTAATTAGACTTGTGTGTTTTCTTCAATTTTAAGAACGTTTAAGCTTACAGTTACCCTAAAAACCCCGAAATGGAAAAAGAATATTCCTTATTTGCCTTTTGCCTCTTCAAAGCCTTCGATCATTATCTCGTCTCTTTGGCATTCGTTTGCTGTTTTTATTTTTTGTTATTATTACTTTTTTTACGCATGGTTAAAATTTAAATTTGCACCGAAGCTCAATATCGTTGGTGCGGCGGGACACCTTATTTCAATGGGCTATACTTTTGTTAATGGCATAAAAGATTAACTGACTGTTTCGGACTACGATTCATTCCTGGTTTTGATATCCATTAGGGTTCTCGGTTGTTTCACGAATGAATATTACTAGCTATGTTTTCAGCGAATGGGGAAAAAATAGCAATAAGAGCTCATTGAAACAGCCTTACAATTTTTTAATGCCGTTATATATTGCATTGGATTTCAGTGATCGAGCGTGCAAAGAACTATAGCAGAATGCGAGATATTCTTTTATTAAAAACACCGTAAAAAGAGTCGTGCTTCTTTCAATCATTGCTGAGGCCATGGTTATATATCACTGATCCGCTTCAGGTTTTATATTTTGATGGGTTTGCCACAAGTTTCATATCTTACATAAACACTTTTAAATATAATTTGCGCGTACATGCAAACCGCTGCAATGTCATGCACCTTAAGATGCAATTCAACATTCAGAGTGAACGGCAAAAACGATGTTACCCATACGGTTAGCAACTGCGTTTAACCGTTAAACTGAGTTCGTCTTTTGAGAAAGCAAACTAAAATAAATAAATCAATACTCGTTTATGATTTGTGAAAAATCTGAATTTCAACAACAAAAATTGTGCTATAGCCATGCTGTTGTTAATTGCATGAGTGATTAAACGAATATATGAAGTATCTACCAGCGACTGCATGATATGTATTAGGTTTGTTTCAGTTTTTGCTTTTTCTTTCATAAGATAAGTCTCGTATTGACTACAGAGACTACAATACTGAGAAAATACTCTTTGTGAAGCAAATTACATTGGGTTATATCCGCATTCTCTCTCGGGATATCAAGAAAAAGTTTCAAAATAAGCGACTTACCGTTGTCTTCCTTTTTAAATCTTCCTTTGAGATGAGATTTCGCATTGGAACGAAGTTTACTCGAATACTTGGTGGCTTCCGCACCAAATGACAGTTCGTATTCGACCAAACTAATTCATGCATTCAAACTTTACTTCTAATGTTTCCTAAGACAATAATGCTTTGGCATGAATTATTTATTAACCGTAAATGACGGACAACCTCGTAATCACGTCTAATAAATTTGTTCTCCTTGGCGAATGTCATATTTAAGCGGTATAAGCTGATTGGACCAGTAAGAAATCGATATTGCGACAGAATTATTTGTTAAGGAAATAATTCCGATTATTATTTGTCCATTACTCACGGAATACACGATATCCAAGAATAATTCTTGGCTCGAAAAGAGCTGACACTATTTCAATGAAGGCTGTGCATGTGTAGCACAAGTGCTGGTTTGTTAAAGAAGCGATTTTTCAATTCTTAGCAGCGATTCTCAATTTTCTCTAGAGAGATTTGAATAAGAAACCGCTGTCACCATCAAGTGGGTGAACCTTACACGGAAGGCACTTCGGGTTCGCCAATGTTAGCGTCCATCGATAAATAATATATTAAACTAAAACTGCCATTTTCAATCTTCATTGTACCTCTGTTTTCAACTGTCAATGCCTGCCATTATACTCTTTGTACCAAATAGAAGAACCATAGGACTCCACGAAACTCAAAAGTGATAAAATAAGTGAAAAGTGAACAATATGTAACTGGAAACTCAATTTTTCTGCGTATCCCAAATTCGCACAGTAATTTGGGATTAATTAAGAATTCGCTTACACAGTAATTTAAGTAATTCATGTTGTTGATTGCCTGTAATTTTCTAAAACATAAGAAATGTAAAATTTATTTTATATGTAACTTAACAATGAGTCGGCACAATGTGAATTGCAGGGCCTGGAGTCGAGGACCTCACCGAAAATGAGCAAAAAAAAAATGATATCGCAGTTTCTTCCTTTAATTCAAAAAATCAAATGATTATTTTGTCGTGAAAGTGTCATGAAATAAAGTATTGAAATTAAGTAATTTTCCTACGATAGAGAGCTTTTTAAATAAAGCATTTCTCAAACATTGCATTAGATTTTAAAGGAGTAAAGTTCTATATGGACAAACTTAGAAAACTGTTCGCTATCAAGGCTTTTTCGTAACAGTTGATGAATGCATGGTAATGTGTAAAGAGTTTAAATCTATCAAAGCTGACTACAATCTCTTCAAATCATCTTTCGATTATCAATTCATTATCTAATATCTGAGTTTTCCGTCGTTTAGGAAGATGTAGAAGAAGGTGACTGCATTAAACCTGTTGAAATTTATTACGAGGCTGTATCACAAGCACTGATGCAGCGAACAATTTCACTCCAAGATAGCAGACGTTTTGGTTTGCTTCTGTTAATACGAGGAGGCACCGAGAATCTGCTCTTTGGGTCTTTTATTTCTCGGGCTACTGTCTTGCACAGTCTTCGTCTAACTTCTACTACTTCTGCTTCTACGACTTGACAAACAAATACATACTCATTTAAACATCCTATCATTAGCTATGTGTGGGCCACACGGGTCGAACTGACCTTGGAGGATTAAACATTCTTTTAGAATACTAACCCTAACACATTTACGCGACTTTAAGAAACGAAAAACAAAGTTCTTATAACAACAAATAGAAACTAAGGTTTAGAGAGCAGAAGCCTAAGCAGGATCTTTCGTGGGAGATCCAGACCAAGGCCAGTAGACGAACCCAAACATGACCATCGATGGGGTATGTTAATCGAAGCTTAAGTAAGATGAACAACTTGGAGTCACAAGACTCTCTGTGTGGGCAATCGGGCCACAAGACTAACCTGGTTGCTGCAAAATGATAAGCAATTGATGATCACGAACGAAAACTACTCAATTCTATAAAAGTTATTGAGCTTCATAACAGACCGTGATATTTGAAAATACTATCAAATTGCACCAGCCCTATACGTATACACGAGTGCAATTTGAAAGAATTTACAAATATCACGAGTAGTGTAAATCCTTAATTGCTCGAGCCTTCATACGATTACCCATTTATTATACGACTGGGAAGTCCCGAAAGCGCTAGCGTTAATTTGCACTGCAGAGTAAATTAAAAATTAACGATAAGTTGACCAGCTCTTAGCCAATCACAATGAGGTAATTTTTTCAATTATATAATAACTGCTATTTATCTCGAATCTCGAGTAAAGTAAACGACATCAATTTCAAGACAGGTATGACGGAATGAAACAGAAGCAAAACGTTTGCCAGAAGATCTACAAAACTTCTTCGAAGTTAATTGTCGCACGACGTAAAGTCTTAGCCACTGTTTTTTCAATAGTTCAAGGTATTCATGCTTTCTGTAGTTCGTTTTAGAAATAAATCCTTCGTTTCGTTTTAACAAAAATGTAACTGAAGCGGCAGTTGGTCGAGAGGGTGAGCTCATGAGCGCGCTCAAAACTCAGTAAGTGCCGGAGGATGAGACCCTAGTGTGTGACCATTCAAATGAAAGCTATTGAGCAGTACTTTCGTTTGGTACTGGAGCATTGTGCTTCAGAGGTGACATATATAGCTAGTCGACCTCATCGCCCGATGAAGACTAGCAGTATGCAGCCGAAAGGTCGCGATGTACATCACAAGTGAGCTCATTGTGAGGTCTTGTGAGACATGCGCAAATAATGCACCATACAACTGTGCTTCACCACGATGAAAAATCACGGCTTTTTGTACCACACAAAAGTATATACCTGTAGAAATGTACTAACACTGGGTAGAAATAGGGAAAATCTTTTCTATTTCTATTCTATTTTTATTTTATTCTTTTCAAATTCTTAAGTAATATTGAAAAGTATATTTGCCAATAGTCATCCCTCACGAGATAATTGTAATGCAACGGAAATTTTTTCAGGCTTTCCTCGAGACCCCGTCAACACACTACACCGGCAGAATTTGATAACGGCGTTTTCACTCTGAACACGCATCATGCAAATGTTTTGCGTCCACACTACGCCAGAGAAACTTGAAAACGCAACAATCACCGGTCACTTTGGATTCGTGTTTGAGGAGAACTTGGTCAGGGAAATCACATATTATCGTTATGTGATAATTTTAGAAAAGCTCGCTTTTTAAAGTATTTTTCGTCCGCACTAAAAGTGCAAAGCGGCGTTTTCAAATTCCTCCAGTTTAAAGAGCGTTTACGAGAAACTCCGTTTGCGGGACGGATTAGTGTGGACAGTAGGCCTAACCGGAGAAATAAAGCTGTGTAGTGTGGACGGGGCCTAAATATTCAAACTGGTGCCCGAGTCCCTTGAACAATCGGATCAATAAGCATTTTACTTTAAACCAATCAGAAACCGAAGCAAATTTAAAGTTGGTTTTCGCGCCTTTTTTCTCGCAATAAGTCATTTCCAAGTTGCTTTTTACCTCTGTTTCAAAATGAGTCTCAGTGCACATATTGAAATGGTTTCTCTTGTACGTTCCTTGTTGTGCAAATTTAACTCATTTCCGTATGAAATCTTGTGTACCAGGACTCGTTTTGAAACAGAGGTAAAAAGCAACTCGGATATGGCTTATTGACACTGGTTGCAAGGTTTTCTTTTGAGTTGTGATTGGTTCGTTGCCTTGTTCAAGTGTTGTGAATGTACTGGTTATGTTACGACAATGAAAACGGAACGATACAAGGGCATAACAGAGGAAATAAAAATTCACAGCCGGTTTGGCGCTGGGATTAATGAAGTCTCACCGAAACGTGATAGACTTCTTTCTTGGAAGAATCTACCTCAGGCAATTCCGTTAATATTAACACGATTAGACGTGCTAAAAGTCTAATTACGCGTATAATTTCCGTGTGAATATTGCCCTCGGACCTTCAAATGACAGTACAGTAAATGTTTTAAGGTTCTTAATAAATTATCAAGTTACAAAAAAGAGATCGCTTGTGAGTGAGATAATTGAGAGAACCTATGTCCGTCAGTTGTTATCGGCAAAAATTGACTTGGAGAGATAAATTTCAGTTCTATTAAATATGCTGATTTTATGAACTTTATTTATTTTGAAAAAATAACTAAAATTGATGTTCCACTCTTAAACTAAACGAAATTTGTCGAGACACCACGCCGTTTTGAAATAAAATTTACCCACGTCAATTACGTTTATTTTCAAACCAGTTGGCAAAATATCGCCTTCTACTATTGTAAACGGAAAATTGGTCGTTTATCAAAGTTACGGGGTAAAAACCAGCTCCAAGCTTTGTTTGTTTTTGAGTCAAGGAGCTCAACAAGGATAGGAAATTAAAGACGGCGAAAGACATGAAGATATCTAAATTAAAGCCGAACAAGGTGTCACCTTTCCGAGTATATTTAATATCTAATATCCAATTTTATTTTTCATTTTGTCAATCAATCATTATTTTATTCCCACACTAAACAACTCATATTCTTTCCTTTTATCTCTTCCACTGTACATACATACACACATACATTACTTACAATCGGATTTCAGAGTAGCTTATGCAGCTAATATCTCCGAGCATTTAACCATCAGATGAGAGATAGACCGCCACCTACTCTTTTCGATTGGTGTGTGGGTTCTTTTACGTCCCACAGAATTATTTATGAAGAGTTGTGAGACGGGTCTACGGTTTAATGTCCTTATCCGAGAAGACTAAAAAGTCTAACCATTTGCTGATGTCATTACAAAGGCAGCACTTGCTCCTCAATTATTTAAAGACCCTGAGTGTTGGTCCGGCCGGGGTTTCAACCCGCGACTTCTCCCACTGAGCTAAGCGGTCGGCTTTGAAACTTGTCCATTAAATTTGACAAAACGTGATGTGTTTTTGTGTCGAATTAACAATTTTTGACTGCAGTCACTCCAAATGTAAACGTTAGAAATTAATATCTATTTGCACAACTCAAAAAAGGGAAAGCAAATGAAATATGAAAGAAAGTCTGAGGGTGAACTTGTTAACTGATGCTATTAGGGTTTGAGTCCACTTTAAAAAATAAATAAATAAAGCCCTGGGTTTAAAATTGAATTTCACCTTGAATCGAACCTGCTAATGATCAATAATAAAATCCTATAGTTTCCTGGTTGCCATTTGCTAACACAGTTACCTTTTCGAAATAGCTACGAAAAAGGCCATCCATTACCCGGTCTTTTTCATTTCAGACAATGTTTTGAAATTTTGTAGTCATTTTAGACCATTCGGTTCCTACTCTTTCAGAATATGGAAGTCTTTCACGAAGCGCGCGAAGTCTAAAAATAGAATGCAAACTATTGGAACCCCTCGAGAGTAAGACAACATAAGCGTGTTCTGAGAGAGATAAAAGGAAAATGAACGCCAAATTTTCGTTTAAAAAATTGTTTTAGGAACACTTGCTTACGCGCTTGAAAAAGCGTCGAATCTTCCACCATTCCGTTTTGTTTGTCTGTGTTTGTCTGAGTTATGACGTCACTCGCGCGCTTCGCGTTGATATTGAAAATTAAAACTCGTGTTTTTCGATTATGCCCTTCGTTTGTGTGTACACAGCTTGATTTTTGCTCCAAAAGAAGAAAGAAATGTTTTCTATTCTGTCAGAACATGGAAGTCTTTGTAAGAAAGCCTAAGAGAAAATTCAATTAAAGTGCTCTTTGGTGGGGCATTTGTCGATATTGAATATTAAAACTCGTGTTTTTCGAGTATGCCCTTCGTTTGTGTGCACACAGCTTGAATATTGCTTCAAAAGAAGAAGGAAATGTTTCCTGTTCTTACAGAACATGGAAGTCTTTGAAGAACCTAAATAAAAAATTTAATTAAAGTGCTCTTTGGTGGGGCATTTGCCGATATTGAATATTAAAACTCATGTTTTTCGAGTATACCCTTCGTTTGTGTGTACACAGCTTTAGAATTTCTTCAAAAGAAGAAGTGAAATTTGGTGAATACGTCAAACTTGTAATTGTATTCCAGGTAAATTACGTTTGTTCATAAACAGGAATTATACCCGCGGCGGTGCGATTAAATGCAAAATTGAAAAGGTAATGATATTTCACATAGTGCTAACAGCTTTCCCTGAAGCCACAGGGTTCTATATACCTTTTTATATATACCTTTTTATATATATCTCAATTGAATTTAAGCTGGACAGTGTAAAAGAGGAAGATTTCTGCGTCAGTTGAAACTACTGCATTTTGAAAATTGTTGCTAGAGAACAGTATTGAGAGCAGAAGGAGCTGAACAAAAAATATTGATATTATACAAAGACGAAATTATTGACGACAAGATTTAGATAACTCAACCGCGCAAGCTTCACTGGATCTGACGATGGTGAATGAAACCGGAATACAGTGTTTGTTTCTGATATATCACGAAATACAGAAAACGAAATCTTTAACAACCATATCTGTGATTGTCTCTGTCTGGAATGGACTGCTTCTTGTGGTTGCTCTTGTTGCTAACGGGCTCGTGTCCGCGGCAATACTGAAAAACAGCGAGCTGAGATCAAGGGCGTCCAATACACTGTTACTGCTTCTGTCCATGAGTGACTTCCTCGTCGGCTTTGCTGTTCAACCGTTGTATCTGCTTCGCCGCTTATTGGAGCTGCAAGATCGCTACATCTGCTGGGTGATGGTCAGCTATAGAGTTCTGTGGCATCTGTCAATTGGAACTTCGTTCCTAATTCTCTCTTTCGTTGCATGTGAACGTTACATCGCGTTATTTTACACTTTCAAATACAACGAGATCATCACGATTTCGCGGTTAGTGCTCTTCACGGGTGTTTTCGTCGCCTCTTGGACGTTGTTCGTGATCTCGCGGTTTCTTGGCCTCAGTACAGGGAAGTATTATGCCGCAGCAACTTCATTCATCATTCTTTTCGTCAGCGTTATCATATTTGTCTACGTTCGCATCTACAGACTGGCCCGCCGTCATCAGTCTCAAATCAGCGTCATGTTCTCAACCCAGTCTACAACGGTTGCACGAGAGAGTAAAGTCACAAAAACTACAGCTTACATTGTTGGTGCTGTTTTAATATGTTACTCGCCGCTGTTAATATCTCTCGTGGTAGTGAAATTCTTCGACGACAAACTGTTTCATTATTATGTATTCCCAGTCACTGACTGCATGGTTTTTTGCAACTCGGCGCTCAATCCGCTGATTTATTGCTGGCGCAATACTGATTTGAGGCGATGCATTGGAAGAATGTTGGGAATTCGCAGTCGGAGAGAAACGCAATCACAGCAATTGTTTTCTACAAGACATCCGCAAATACGTAACGCTTCAGCAAACGCACAAAATGTCTCTTGGTAGTTGTAGTGCTGGATGACAAATTTAATGAAGATCTCTTGATATTTTAACGGGCAGTTTGCACTTCCTCTCCGCTGGATACGTCCATGAAAAAGAGAATCTGATCAGGTTAAAACATATACTGTTATCATCCACTAAACTATGGATTACTGGATACTTCATTCGCTTTCACTGGCTAATGTCTTGGCTCAGTTACAAGTACCAATGGCAAATTTCCTCTATAAGGGAGTCATGGTAGTTGTATTTATCAAAACAAGTTCCCGGTCCAGTTGCCATTGCGTTGTTTGGTCCTCTCTATCCATCCAATTCTATAGACGAATTTATACCGGTGAAGAACACGTTCCTTCGATGCCACACAAGTGTGAGAAGGGGGCTTGACGTGCAAGTCCAAAAACCATATGTGAAAGAGAATTTTTTTACAATCATTAGAACCTTAAGACTCCGTCACTAAGTGAAGTTAACGCCATTTTGGGATTGGATTCTTGCTTGATATCACCTCGAGCAAACATTAGGATTATACACCACGTACTTAATAATAGGTATTAACATGAATCTGCTAGCTAGCGTTCTATCACGAATGCCGTTAGCTGAATGGCTACGCAACTCAGTATCTATTCTATGATAGATAGCGAGTTGCGTAGCAAGTGTACTCGTTTACAAAATGACGGGCGCTTCTTGACGTTTTCGAAGTGTCTGTGAAAAGGATTTAGGTGAAAGTTTTGAAGGACTACTAGATTTGAACTAAAATAATTAGATTATTCGCTCTCGATTTCTATGCGTGATAGTTGCGCCCTCGTCAACTATCACGCGATAGAAATCTCGAGCTCATAATCTAATTGTTAAATAGAGGGAAATTGTTGAGAAGCCCGGTGAACATCAAAGAAGCAACCAAACCGGCCAAGATTTATGTTGGAACTGAGGACCTTGACCCTGCACATCTTTTGTTTTCTGATCATAGATTATGTATGAATTATATAATCGCAATGCTAGTGACTTCAATGCTTTTGTATTTTGATAGGGTTTGTGCAGGGTCTACCCCCAAAATAGCCAACAAAAACATGCAACAAGGAATTCTGCCAGGTTTCATAACCATTCCGTCTATTGACTATGGTTAATTGAAAAACAAAGCTTGAAAACTCATAATACGGTTTACTCTTTACCTCGACGTAAGCACGATACATAACAAAGCACTCAAAATCGCTGTTATTACGCCAATAAAAATGACTATGTGAATCATGTCTTCGTAATACAATAGATAAGATTTCCTAACGAAATAATCAACTGACGAAATGGTGTATGCCAAATATTTAAAATTTTACTTAAAAACAAAGTGATACTCAAATGAACTTACCAAATTGAGCAATATCTTATCATAATTCACTTGCTGTTACCTAAAAGAACCACCACTGAGTACTTTTTGAACGAAGCTTCCTGGATAAGACCAGGAGCCCGTTTCTCTAAAGCCCGTAAACCTTTCGGGCCCGGAAAGCCATTTTTAACTAGTCTTTATCTAAAAACAGAGGTGTATACACCCGAAACCTTTTGAATGAAGAGAACCTCTCTTTATATTAAGAATTTGTGAATAAAACAGTTCTGTAATCATAAAGTCTGAGATTTTGCTACGGCTTTTCGGGGGGCGAAAACTCTTCGGGACCTTCGAGAAACGGGCCCCAGGACTCATTTGTCAGCTTTGTAAGAAAGAGACAGTGCAATAAACAGTAGAATTAATAAGCAAAGAATTATTATCGTAAATCCAGCGAATTGGTTTTCAAGAAATCGCTAGGAAGTCATTAACGGCGGTATAAACAACTAGCGACAACTTCTAACAGCATTTTAAGTCTTCATTTTCTTGAGGACATTCCAGAAAGCTTGGAACTCTGTCAGTAACATCCGTACTCGCGTCCACAAACACCGGAGGAATTTGAAAGCGGAGGTTTCACTCTGAAAACGAAAGAAATGTTTTCCGTCATTTTGGATTTGTGCTCGAGTAAAACTCGGGCAGAGAAATCACATGGTCATTGTTACCTCATCGTTTTCGAAAAGCTTCAATTTCAAAATGTTTTCTGTCCGCACTAAAACGCAAAGCCGGCGTTTTCAAATTCCTCCGGTTGGAAGAGCGTTTTCGAAAAGCTCCGTTTTCGTGACGGATTAGTTTAGACGGTAAGCCTAACCGGAGAAATAAAGCTGCGTTTTCAAATTCCTGTAATCGGGGCCTAAGTCTTAATGTGCTTCAAAGATGTAAATTCAAACCGGGTTTAATTGCTCTATTACAGCATAAACACGTATAGCATTCAAGGAATGACTGCTGGCGGCGGGAATATTTACTTGACATTTTCCATACAATTCCAAAGGTATAAACTTGCGGGTTCCTGCAAAAGTGAAATTCAACTTGTCGCTTCCAAATAGGCAAGCGAGATCTTCTAGCTTGTCTGTCAGGCGTATTTCTTTTCTATCTTTCATCTGATCACCCATGTTATGTTTAAATCACCTTTAAAGTATACCAACATGTTCATTACGACCAGGTCCGTATATGGGTGAAATAAATAACATCGCATTGCCCTGTCACCCATTTATCACTTGTATCTTAACCCTGGTATATTTACAAATCTCATTCCACAGCAGTGTCTTTTAACGCCTAGAGCGTAATTTGTCACGCAAAAGAATATCTACAGAATTAACAATGCTCTACATTTGTTTCAAACTACCTTTAAACAGCTGCTCTTCTCCCTCCCTCCCCCCCCTCAGAAATTTTTCTGTCAATATTCCCCACCTCCTTTCCCCCATTATAAATAAAATCAATATCATTCACTCCGATTGTTTGTTTGTTTTTCAGTTTGTTTTCCGCTAACTTGTTTGCTTTTTCAATTTCTGATGATATATTATTATAAAGTGCTATTAAATTTCGTCTGAAGTCTGTACAAGGCGTTGTTTTCGTGTGTGTCTTTTTCACATGATATTATATTATGTTCATTGATATTTGAATTCTGATTTCATCCCTCAACGCGTGGCATTGTAACTTTTTTACAAGCAATCGCTCCTTCAAATAAAAGACGCAAAATTTTCTGCCAAATTAAAATACTTTCAAAAATTGACGTTTTTGTAGAACGTCTTTCATGGTGACGATATTGGAAGATTGAAAATTTGTTCCTTTTTAAAATAGAAATTGATCCCACGTTGAAAGAAACTTCGAATATAACTGCTGTGAATTCCTTCTTTTGGCAAATACAAGCGCGCAATGCGTCCTGGTAGTCTCGTGCTCGTGATGTCTGCGGAACGACTGCTAGGTATGTCGGGTGGGCCAGTGGCCTCCTTTCGTGTTACTTTCCCATGATTCCACCGGAGCACAGTAGCGTGACCGTTGACCGATCATGGCTGTTTTATAAAAGGGAGTCATTGCTCTTTTTTCTTTAAATTCCTCTTCGTTTGGCTACAGACTTCTTGATGTTACTTATGACCAAGTATGGATCAATGTTAACATTAACCGTCTGAAAAAAAAAATAAACAGGCGGCAAAGAGGAATTAGAAGATGTTAAGGGATTTTAGAAAACAATGCAACGCAAATATACACGAAATGTTTACGTACTCCAAATAACTGAAGCGAATCGATGTCCGCTCGCATCCTAGGAAATAAGAATCAGAACGCAGGTGAATACGTTTATTTCTACTTGTAGTCTAGACTTCATTCGTTATTCGTCTAAAGCATATAATGGGGTGTGCAAAGGGCTAATATTGCTACTCAGAAAATTTGCATAACAGGAAGAGAAACGTCAACAAAATGAATTACTTACGCTTCCGCTGGCCCACGGTACACAAGTCTTATTATTGTAGGAAGGTCACTTCCATCGGCTGAAGGGATCTGTAGGACAAGTAATGATCACTTGTTAGCATGGATTTGACTACCTGAGCTCAGCTTTCAAAACCGTTATAACCCGGTTGTCTGTCTACTTGTCTGTCCGCCTGTCTGTTTGTCTGTCCGTCTGTCTGTCTGTCTGTTGGTTTAACTGAGTGACTGTCTACCTGACTGCCTCTCTGTCTGACTGTCTGTTTGTTTAACTGACTGATTGTCCATCTGACGGTCTGTCTATTTGTCCGTTTAACTGACTGTCTATCTGAGTGTCTGTCTGTCGGTCCGACGAAGGTCTAATAATCGAAATGTCAGCTTTTCCAAATTCGCCACCACAGTAATTGTACCTTTGTCAAGTTGATGATGATGATCAACTACGCTTTTCACTTACCCGCCGACATAGCACAAAGTTGTTGCCTTTTTTCTGCCTCTCTGTCTGACTCAGTCAGACGGTCAGTCGGTCTGTCTGTCGGGCTTTGCGTCTGTCTGTCCGTCTATCTGTATGTCTGTCTGATTGCCAGTTATTCTCGTTTTCTTTCCGCTTTCTCGCTACTCACCAATTTTGGAAACACCATCCCTGCACTTATTGCATACAGTTCCATGTCATCTCTTAACGCTGGAAACAGAATTGTAAACAGAATATCAGGCCTTTCACGCTAAACTTGACCATACCTGATTTCTCATATAAAACTTACAAAACCTTTTTTGATAATGACAGGAGTCGCAATCTTTTGGCTAGGGGTATAACTGAAATATCAACCCTCGGCATAATCGAAGGTGCATATCTCGTTTATGCACCTAGATAATGGTTGCAACGTTACTTAGAGGTGTTTAACAGTTGCAAACATTGATATGGAGCTGTTAACGACCACCACTTGAAATATGAAAGACTAATTAATAAAGGCACATCCCGTTCTTAAGTGTATAAGATTATTCTGTTCGTGGAAAATCCTTCGGTTGATTTTACGAACTAAAACTTAACGAAGAAGTCCGCGTCGAGTACAAGCACTCCGGAGATGGGTCAGG